>NC_069502.1:452397743-452652743 GCF_027579735.1 Bombina bombina
ATTTTCAGCTATTCAAGTGTACATCTAACAATAGACCCAATATTAACTGAAGATATAAAGAGATAAATAGAATATTAGAATACAAGTTAGTCAAGGGGTAAAAAACCTCTCCAAGTAAAAGTGTTAAGCAACAGTCGTCTCCTATTAAACAAACCTAATTAAATATTTTTCTAACAAGAATCCCCTTAAAAACGATAAGAAAGGTTCTAACTGGGTCAAAGTGTAAATGACTGAAACATTGGTTCTTGTGAGTTGTGGCTGCCATGTCATTTGAGTTTTGGGCTACACTATATTTGTTGCAAGTTGTTCATTTGCAGTTTTTTCTTTTTTTTTTTTTGGCTTGGTGATTGCTTTCTTTCTGCCGATTATGTTATAGGCTGGCTTTTTCCTAGTAAATTAAAACAGTTTTTCCTCTTACACACGCTAACACGTCGTACACCTTAGCACACACTAAAACAAATTCAATATTATTTGCTATACAATTTTTTCTATTTTTATGCACAAATGTGCAATATCTTGTTCTTTTCTAAAGAGGACATAAACTAGTCTTCTATCAGTAATATAAAACAACTTTGGTTCTATATATCCAAGCACTTCACTATATACTAAATTCACTTAATTTTTCACGTTAAGGATTCTCACTGTCTGTTTGTAGTGGTTTTTCTTCTTTTCACTGATCTGAGAGTGTTTCACACTTTTTTGTATTCTTCCTTTTTTTTCTTTTATTATCAATGGAAAAATTTATCACGCAAACAAGTTCTAAATCCCCGAAAATGCCAGCAAAATCGAAAGATAAAAAAACCAAGTCAGCCGACATTAGTCCAGATATGGTATCAGACATAAGTCATTCAGTTATAGATACTCAGGCCTTAATTGGTCAACTATCAGCCATTTTCTCACCCCAGTTTGACTCCATTAAGAAAGAGTTAGAAGTGATCTCTTCTGATATTGTAACACTCACTTCAGAAGTTAAACAGTTCTCTATTAGGTTAGTGGAGGCTGAGGAAAGGCTCTCCGTAGTAGAGGATCAGACTAACATACACCAAGGAATCTTAAAAAAACATGAAGATAAATTAAACAATATGCAATTGCGCCTGGAGGATCTGGAAGATCGCTCCAGGCGCAATAACATTAGAATCATTGGCCTTCCGGAGCTTCCGGAGTTTGAGGATCTTATGACATTCACTTCAATGACCTTGCCACAGGCTCAGGGTATGCCAGCACATTTGCTACCTTTGGTTGTTGAAAGGGCGCACAGAACTGGCCCCAGAAGAAATATGGATAGTGGAGCAGTCAGACCAAGAATGATCATTTTCAGACTCCTGAAATTCCAAAATAAAATAGAATTACTGAACCTTTTTAAGAAAAAGAAAAACGAGCCGGTGATATTCGGGAACAACAAGATTTTGTTGTTTCAGGATTTCTCCAGCGAAACTTCTGCTAGGAGAAAGGTAATGGCGCCATTCTGCACTCAATTGATAAACAAGGGAATAAATGCATGGTTGATGTACCCGGCCAGAGTTGTAATAGATGATAAAGGCAGTAGACGAGTATTCAATGAAGTAACAGAGATTACTGAATTCTTAAAATCGGTGGGATAGTAATGAAATATATAGATTGTATTAGAAGTGGTTGATCATCCAGGTCGATGTATAGAATTAGGATTCCTAATTGGTCTGATTTTGTTTGGTTTAGTTATTTTATGAGGTTTGTTTCTTTTTTTTTTCTCTTTTTTTTTTTTTTTTTTTCTCTTTTTTTTTTTTTTTTCTCCCACTCCTCTCTCCCTGTGTATTTGCTTTAGATGGAATAAGGGAAGATGGCTGATATTAAATAAGAATGACAGGGAATGTTAGGATGTTGTCCTGGAATGTGGGGGGGGGTATCATCCCCAGTAAAACGTAAACTAGTGATTAAAACCCTAGGTAAAAAACAGCCTGATGTGGTTTGTCTTCAAGAAACCCATTTAAATGAGACAGAAGCAGCTAAATTTAAGATCAAATGGGTGGGAGAAGTAATATCTACTAGAAGTTCAATAAAAAATTGTGGATTAGTCATACTATTACATAAAAAGCTAGATTATAAAATAATTAAGACTGAGATCGATAGTCAAGCAAGATATATTTTACTTCAAATAGTAATTAATGACATCAAGTTTGTAATCTGCAACATATATGCGCCAAATAGACTATCAGTGAAATTTTGGGAAAAAATTCAAAATAAGGTATTTCCTTACAAAAATCAAAACTTAGTAATTTGCGGAGACTTTAATATGACGTTAGATCCAGCTTTAGATCGGTTTTCGCAAAGAAATATAGTTAGTAATAGATACAGTGCAAAGTATTTTAAGAAATTCTGTAATAAATTAAAATTGACAGACATATGGCGGATCCAAAACCCTGATAGTCTTAGGTACACATGTGAATCTCGAGCACATAGAACATTTTCCAGGATTGACCTATTCCTGATCTCCGAGCCACTGTCCATTCGGCAAGTCAAGCCCGATATTGGAGAGGTCCTGATATCGGACCATGCAATAATATCTTTAACAGTTTTTCTTTCGAATAAATGTAACTCTCAGAATATGGTATTTTCTTTTCCCCGTTTTCTATGCTCTGAACCTAGATTCTGTGCATGGCTACTAGTAAAAAGGCAGGAATACGCGGCGAATAATGCAGAATATAGAAATAAAATTGAAACTTTTTGGGAAGCGGCTAAAGCCGTGCTGAGAGGGGAGATCGTTGCTTATCTAAATGTTCGGTCAAAAAAGATTAAAGCTAGGGAAGTCATGCTGGCAACAAGTGTACAGGAGATGTATATTCGGGTACAATGGGATCCCTCACACCAAAATTGGGACAATTATGCTGTTACTAGAAAAGAACGCGATCTTTTCCTAAAACAAAAACTGCTAGTTGAGGAAATTAGATTAAATTGTCTCTATAGGGGATTCCATGGTAGGTCAGCTAAATTTCTAGCTAGTCTCACTAAATGTAGAAAGAAGAAAAATTTCATATCCGTCATTAAAGATAATGAGAATAGATATTTTGAAACTGAGAAAATTTGCGAAAGTCTGGCTTCGTACTACCAGAGGTTATATTCCACAGTAGAGATAGACATGGATAGGCAAGAGAGATTCTGGGCTAAAATAGTGACTCCACAAATTTCAGCTGAGGATTTGATGGCATTAAATGAACCTATAACTAAAGAAGAAATTGACAAAGCTATTGATAAACTGAAAGGCAATAAAGCAGCTGGCCCTGATGGATTTCCATCTGAATTCTATAAGTGTTTAAAGGAAGAGTTAGTACCAGTATTAGAATTGCTTTATAATAAATATTATACAGAAAGCATGCCGATTTCTGCTTATTTTACAATGGCTAATATCTCCCTTATATTAAAGAAAGATAAAGATGCAGAGGACCCGGCATCTTATAGACCAATATCGGTCTTAAATACCGATTATAAGATTCTAACAGCTATTTTAGCCAATAGATTTTCTCAGTGTTTACAGAAACTCATTCATCCGGACCAAACGGGGTTCATGACCAACAGAAATTCAACCAAGAATATACGTAAACTAACAACTTTCCTAGACTATGCTTGGAATCAGGAGCAGCCAAATAGAAGATATGATATGGCAGTCTTAACACTAGACGCAGTTAAAGCTTTTGACTCCATAGTATGGGAACATCTATTCACATCACTAGGAAAATTCGGCATTAAAGGGAATTTTATAAAATGCATTCATAGAATATATTCTAATCCTATATCTCACCTAGTGGTAAACGGTACTATCTCTTCCAAAATCTTCATGCAGCGGGGTACACGACAAGGATGTCCCCTATCTCCGCTACTGTTTAATGTGGCACTAGAACCATTTGCAATTCAAGTGAGAAAGTACCTTACTGGAATCCCCCTGGGTACTTCTTGCTTGAATATATTATTATATGCAGATGATATTTTACTTTTTTTAAAGAATCTACAGCATTCCATTCCAATTTTGATCCAACTTTTGGAAGAGTTTAGCTCGTTCTCAGGTTATAAGGTTAATACCGGGAAAAGTGAATTGATGATTGTCGGCAAATCTCCTTTAAGCTTATCTATTAATACTTTTAAAGAGGTAGAATCCATTAAATATTTAGGGCTTGTATTACACAAAAACCCTAAATACTGGTATACTGATAACTATATCTCGTTATTTCAAAAAATTAAAGTGGATTTACAATTGTGGATTTCTTTCCCACTGTCTTTAATGGCGCGGGTCAATCTAGTTAAAACCATTATTCTCCCCCGGCTACTGTATCCTTTACAGAATTTGCCGATATACTTACGTAATATTGATTTAAGGAAATTGTGTTCCCACTTTTCAAAATTTATATGGGGGAATAAAAAACCTCATATTTCCTTAGCAAGACTTTCACAAAAATCAGGCGCTGCCGGGTTATCATTTCCTGACATTAGATTGTATAATATTGCCTCATTATTGAAAATTGCAATTGATTGGCTGGCAAAGACAAATATCTATGCCACATATGAAGAAGAATCTTTCTTGATCCATCCTTTCGCATTGGCAGCTATAATCCATTGTCAACCTAAACAGCTTCCTTCTAATGTCTCCATAATGACTACATTTAAAAATATAGTTCTTGCATGGCATAAATTTTGTAAAATAATGGAGATAGATCCTTCCCTTTCAGATTTTCTTCCTATTCAGGGTAACCCTCTCTTTTTACCAGGAATTAGCCAGAAGGTTTTTAAGCTATGGGCAGAAAAAGGATTAAACCGGGTTTGCCAATTATTTGGCCCGGACGAGTTAGTACTTCAAGGGGAAACCTTGTTTGCCGCATTTAATTTGCCCAGATCCGATTTATTTGCATTTTTTCAAATCAGACACTTTATCTCTGCTCAAAAATGGAGGTTACCTCTGTCTATTGCATGGTCTGAGGTCAGGACTCTCTTACAAAGATTTACTGCTGGTATTACATCAATTTCTCTGATATACGACATAATGTTATCTAAACAATCTCAAGTCATAATGGGTAAGATCTGTAACTTTTGGTTACCGTTAATCCCAGATATAGATCAGGATAAAATTTGCCTGAGTTTTAATAACTTAGATAAGTGCTTAATACCTTCAAATTGGAAGGAATCACATATGAAATTCATAAATGATTTTTACCAATATCCAGCAAAAACTGTCAAATACTATCGGGATGGATCCGCTGAGTGTCCAAGATGTCACTACCAAGATGCTGATCTGTTTCATATGTTTTGGGCTTGCCCCAAGATAAGACAATTATGGAAAAAAATCACATACTGGTTTAATAAAGTTCATAACTCATCTACCTCCCTCACATTCCGGGATATTGTCTTATTATTTAATACTTCTAACAGTCAAGGGTGTTGTTGGACATACCCCTTAAATATTATAATATTAATTGTAAGACTTTGTATATTAAAAAGCTGGAAAGCCAGAAGAGCGCCCTCGCTCTCTACAATTACCCAAATGCTACAGGAACAAATCCTTTTTGAATCCTACCATCTTCAGTCTTTGTCTGAAAATAGAATTAAGAAATTCTTATATGCTTGGTACTCCATCATTAAGACATATCCTCTAACTATTCAAAAACAGATATTAGCACCCTTTCTTTCTTCACTTAGTTTCATTGAGATGGTCATATTAGAATTGTTTCCATATACCTGGATTAGAAATCCAACCGAGGTATAAATGTAGAGAGTAATAAGATCCACTCAAGAAAATACCATATTATAATTCATCTCTCCCCCCCCCCCCCTTTTTTTTTTTTTTTTTTTTTTTTTTTTTGTTTGTTTGTTTATTTTGTCTTTTTTCCTCTTTCTTTTGTAAGCTAGGGAAAAAAAAAAAAAAAAAGCCGACAAATAACTGTTATATGTTTTTGTAGACTCAGGTGTCGAGTATCTTTTAATTTGTTCAAGATTGTAAAATTATGTAAATGACAATACGACAAGATTCTGCTTATATTGTACGGTATAGTTTTTTTTCTCTATTGTTGTATTATTAATTACTGTTTCTTGTTACATTGAATGATTCGGCAAATAATAAAGAAATTTATAAAAAAAAAAAAAAGACATTGTGAAAATTTTGAGTTATAATAAGTGGGACCACTAAGAAATTTCATGGGACCACTAGCTCTTGGGCAACTTTTTCAACCCCTGTATGTATGTATATATATATATATATATATATACACAGAATTATATAAAGGTATATATATGTATATATTTATACAGAATCATGAAAGTTTAATTTTGGCTAGACTATCCCTTTAAAGGGAAAGTTAACTGTAAAATAGTTTCTCCCTGAATGTATTCCCCAGGAATTGTTCATTTATGCTTCTTTTTGCAATTGAAATAACTGGATTTGCTCCTTAAAGGGACACTGAACCCAAATGTTATCTTTCATGATTCAGATAGAGCATGCAATTTTATGCAACTTTCTAATTTACTCCTATTGTCAATTTTTCTTTTCTTATTTGAAAAGCAAGAATGTTAGTTTAGAAACCAGATCATTTTTTGTTCAAAACCTGGGTTGTGCTTGCTGATTGGTGGCTAATGCCGCCCAGGGTCTGAACCAAAAATTGGCTGGCTTCTTACCTTAGATTACATTTTTTTCCAAATAAAGATAGCAAGAGAACGAAGAAAAATTGATAATTGGAGTAAATTAGAAAGTTGCTTAAAATTGCAGGCTCTATCTGAATCATGAAAGAAAAAAAAAGTTGGGTTTATTATCCCTTTAAATCCACAGTCCATTAACATAGGCTAAGTTTGCAGACAGATCAGTTCTTGTTATCTTATCACTCAAATTCTTACCTTTCTTATCTCTGTCTCTGTACAATTCTTTGAAAGAACAATTGAAAATGAACATTTTAGAGCTTTATCTCTTCCACCTCCCATTGTGAGTGTAATTCCTTCTGCTGGCTGTGTTTACATACGCCTAGATAACAAGTTTTGTCTGTAAGTCTGTTCGGTGCTAACGCGCATCTTTCCCTCACCGCTCATCTACAGTAAAGCTGGTATTACAGGATTTTACAAACCCGGCGTTAGCCGCAAAAAAGTGAGCGTAGAACAAAATTTTGCTCCACATCTCACCTCAATACCAGCGCTGCTTACGTTAGCTGTAAGCTGGTAAAACGTGCTCGTGCCCGATTTCCCCATAGGAATCAATGGGGGAGAGCCGGCTGAAAAAAAAACTAACACCTGCAAAAAAGCACCGTAAAGCTCCTAACGCAGCCCCATTGATTCCTATGGGGAAATACTTTTTATGTCTACACCTAACACCCTAATATGAACCCCGAGTCTAAACACCCCTAATCTGCCGCCCCCGACATCGCCGACACCTGCATTATATTATTAACCCCTAATCTGCCACTCCGGACACCGCCGCCACTTACATTATACTTATGAACACCTAATCTGCTGCCCCCAACATCGCTGAACCCTACATTATATTTATTAACCCCTAATCTACCACCCTCAATGTCACCGCAACCTACCTACACTTATTAACCCCTAATCTGCCGCCCCCAAAGTCGCCGCCACTATATTAAATGTATTAACCCCTAAATCTAAGTCTAACCCTAACACCCCCCTAACTTAAATATAATTTAAATAAATCTAAATAAAATAACTATCATTAACTAAATTATTCCTATTTAAAACTAAATACCTATAAAATAAACCCTAAGCTAGCTACAATATAACTAATAGTTACATTGTAGCTAGCTTAGGGTTTATTTTTATTTTACAGGCAACTTTGTATTTATTTTAACTAGGTAGAATAGTTATTAAATAGGTATTAACTATTTAATAGCTACCTAGTTAAAATAAATTCAAATTTACCTGTAAAATAAATCCTAACCTAAGTTACAATTACACCTAACACTACACTATAATTAAATTAATTACCCAAACTAACTACAATTAAATACAATTGAAAAAAATTATCTAAAGTACGAAAAACCCCCACTAAATTACAGAAAATAATAAAATAATTACAAGTTTTTTTAAACTAATTACACCTAATCTAATCCCCCTAACAAAATAAAAAAGCCCCCCAAAATAATAAAAAGCCCTACCCTATACTAAATTACAAATAGCCCTTAAAAGGGCCTTTTGCGGGGCATTGCCCCAAAGTAATCAGCTCTATTACCTGTAAAAAAAATACAATACCCCCCCAACATTAAAACCCACCACCACAATCCCCCCTTAATAAAACCTAACACTAACCCCTTGAAGATCACCCTACCTTGAGAAGTCTTCACCCAGCCGGGCCAAAGTCCTCAAAGAAGCCGGGCGAAGTGGTCCTCCAGACGGGCAGAAGTCTTCATCAAAGCCGGCCAGAAGAGGTCCTCCAGAAAGGCAGAAGTCTTCATCCAGGCGGCATCTTCTATCTTCATCCATCCGGCGCGGAGTGGGTCCATCTTCAAGACATACGACGTGGAGAATCCTCTTCAAACGAAGTCCAACTGAAGAATGAAGATTCCTTTAAATGACGTCATCCAAGATGGCGTCCCTTGAATTCCGATTGGGTGATAGAATTCTATCAGCCAATCAGAATTAAGGTCGAAAAAATCCTATTGGCTGATTGGATCAGCCAATGGATGAACCTTCAGTCTTCATTTGGACTTCATTTGAAGAGGATGCTCCGCGTCAGATGTCTTTAAGATGGACCCGCTCCGTGCCGGAGGGTTGAAGATAGAAGATGCCGTCTGGATGAAGACTTCTGCCCGTATGGAGGACATCTTCTGGCCGGCTTCGATGAAGACTTCTGCCCGTCTGGAGGACCACTTCGCCCGGTTTCGTTGAGGACTTCGGCCCGGCTGGGTGAAGACTTCTCAAGGTAGGGTGATCTTCAAGGGTTAGTGTTAGGTTTTATTAAGGGGGGATTGGGTGGGTTTTAGAGTAAAGTTGGGTGTGTGGGTGGTGGGTTTTAATGTTGGGGGGTATTGTATTTTTTTTTTTATAGGTAATAGAGCTGATTACTTTGGAGCAATGCCCCGCAAAAGGCCTTTTTAAGGGCTATTTCTAATTTAGTATAGGGTAGGGATTTTTATTATTTTGGGGGATTTTTTTATTTTATTAGGGGGATTAGATTAGGTGTAGTTAGTTTAAAAAACTTGTAATTATTTTATTATTTTCTGTAATTTAGTGGGGGGGGTTTCGTACTTTAGATAATTTTTTTCAATTGTATTTAATTGTAGTTAGCTTAGGTAATTAATTTAATTATAGTGTAGTGTTAGGTGTAATTGTAACTTAGGTTAGGATTTATTTTACAGGTAAATTTGAATTTATTTTAACTAGGTAGCTATTAAATAGTTAATAACTATTTAATAACTATTCTACCTAGTTAAAATAAATACAAAGTTGCCTGTAAAATTAAAATAAACCCTAAGATAGATACAATGTAACTATTAGTTATATTGTAGCTGTCTTAGGGTTTATTTTATCGGTAAGTATTTAGTTTTAAATAGGAATAATTTAGTGAATTTAAGTAATTTTATTTAGATGTATTTAAATTATATTTAAGTTGGGGGGGTTAGGGTTAGACTTAGATTTAGGGGTTAATAACTTTAATATAGTTGCGGCGACATTAGTGACGGCAGATTAGGGGTTAATAAATGTAGGTAGGTGTCAGCGATATTAGGAACGGCAGATTAGGGGTTAATAAAATTAAACTAGTGTTTGCGATGTGGGAGGGTGGCAGTTTAAGGGTTAATATATTTTTTATAGTGGCGGCGATGTCCGGTTCGGCAGATTATTGGTTAAACATTTTTATTTAGTGTTTGCGATGTGGGGGGGCCTCGGTTTAGGGGTTAATAGGTAGTTTATGGGTGTTAGTGTACTTTTTAGCACTTTAGTTAAGAGTTTTATGTTACGGCATTAGCCCATAAAACTCTTAACTACTGACTTATAAATGCGGTATCAGTCTTGACAGGAGAGGGTGTACCGCTCACTTTTTGTCACACTCGTAATACCGGCACTATGCAAGTCCCATAGAAAATATAGGATACGCAATTGACGTAAGTGGATTTGCAGTATTTTCGCGTCTGACCAAAAAAGTGAGCGGTGAGCCTGTCATTTCAAGACTCGTAATACCAGCGTTAGGAAAAAAGCAGCGTTAGGACCTCTTAAAGAATTACTTTCTGTTATAATTTTTAAGCTAAACAACTAACATATTAAAGTTAATAAACATTAATTAAAACCTACTAACCTATATTTTCTCCAAAACGAAGTTTCATAACGTTCTAAAAGTTATATCTTTTATTCGCCGATGATGTCACATTATCCTGCCCACTATTTTCAGCACTGCGTGTTCAAAATACTTAAACCAATAACTTTGTGTTTAAAGCGCCATTTTGAAACCTAGGTATTGTAAACTGATTGGTACAGAGCAAATGGATACCCACGAAGTGGGTTTGGAAAACAATTAAATTTGCAGTCAAGATTTCTGATATATGGTAGAGATATGTTAATGAAATGCTATTGATAAAAAGCGTATTTGGGGTAGTTAGTTAGTAACAGGCATAGAAAATATTTACTTACAGTGGCCCTTTAACGCTGCTTTTTAACCCTAACGCACAACTCGTAATCTAGGCGATAGTTTCTCAAAGGCCTATATTTGGGTATATAACCTTTCAGTATAGGTAGGGATATCACAGACTAAAACAGTTATTTCAAATGCCAATATAAAAGCTAGGGGGCTATTTGTAAACAATTTAATACAGGTAAAATGGATCTTTGGGAACAAACTAAAGTAGAGAAAGTTTTTGGGTAAACTGTCCCTTTAAGTTTCTCAATAGAACATCCAAATTCAGTATATCTCATTCTTAACAAAGTTGTCTTCAAATGAGGAGGACATATCTAATATATATTTGTGTTTCTCATATTGCCTCTAGGGTTGCCACCTCAGCCATGTTTTCCTGGACACTTATGAGTTACACATGCTGCAGGGTGTGCAGGGAGGAACATGTATTGTGTTTCTGGATAGCACTATTCATATTCCTCCCTGCACACCCTGCAGCATGTGTAACTTATAAGTGTTCTGTATTTTAAGGGACGGATGGCAACCCTACTCATTGCAGACCCCAAGATTTGTCAATAAAATTTGTCAATAAAGGTAAAGTAGTTCCTGTAAAAAGCAAATTCTAGCACAACTGCTGAGGACAATTAGCCCAGATATGAAACAGGCCAGAAAAGAAAACCCTGTAAGAGTTAATTTAACAATCCTATTTTCTGCACCATCTTGTTCACAAGCTCTCTTTTCTGGTTTGTTTTTTTATATATATATATATATATATCTAATTGTCCTCAACAGAAGAGACATATAAGGGGAAACCCTAGGTTCCAAAATGGTGGTGCCCGTTATTTTATAGAAAGTAAAGTGCTTTACAGAACCTAAATCTGTATCACTTATAGCTTCAATGTTTTAACAACTAAAATTACATCTACATATTATTCTCCAGCTAATCTTTACTTTGAATACATATTTATGTCTATAATCTATTTACTGTTTAAAGAGACAGCCAACACCAGATTTTTTTTTGTTTAAAAAGATAGATAATCCCTTTATTACCCATTCCCCAGTTTTGCATAACCAACAGTTATAATACACTTTTTACCTCTGTGATTAACTTATATCTAAGCATCTTCTGACAGCCCCCTGATCACAGGACTTTTTATTTATTATCTATTGACTTTCATTTTAGCCAATTAGTGCAGTGTCTGCCACAAGCCAAGGGTGTGATCACAATGTTATCTATATGGCTCACATGAACTAGCACTCCCCTGTTGTGAAAAGCAAATAAAAAAGCATGTGATAAGAGGTGGCCTTCAAGGGCTTAGAAATTTTCATATGAGCCTTCCTAGGTTTAGCTTTCAACTAAGAATACCAAGAGAACAACGCAAAATTGGTGATAAAAGTACATTGGAAAGTTGTTTAAAATTACATGCCCTATTTGAAACATGAAAGGTTTTTTTTTTGGACTTGACTGTCCCTTTAATATCCTTTTAATATCAGTGACAGGAAATAGTTTGTATAGCCATTCTAGTTTACCTCAGCACCTAAAATGGAAAATACAAATGGTGTGAACTGTTCAGTTTTGATCCATAGTAAATAGATCATGAATAGTTGTTTCCTTTTCCAGCCACCTACCCACCCACCCCTGAGGGCAAGAAACAAGCTGATCTTCTATTCTGCTACCTCTTTTTTTTTTTTAAGTTGTCTTAACCTGACTACCATGTGGATACCATTATATATTCACATTTTTTTTGAAGAGTATAAATGCAGCAAGCTAGAAGCCATTTTCTATGACAGACAATGATCTATAAACTACAAATTAAGCAGTGACAGCTGTTTCTGATTACAGCATTTCCACAGATTTCTAAATGCACTTCACTGCTTACAGACACCTAAAATAGACTCTGCTTTGTGAGCTGACATGACTTAGTGTAGTTATATTGAATTATCTTTTCAGTGAAAGAAATGTAATGTCAGATTTTTTTTTTTGGTTGGTACAATATTATAGGGTTTGTTTTGTTTTGTTTTTCAATTCTAATTATTGCAAAATGTAAATAAAAACTGTTATAAAAAATACAATTGAGCCTCAGTATATTTAGGTACGTAAAAACCACAGATAACAAACCAAATTATTTAAATGTGAATGATCAGATATTTATCAATGAGTCTGTACAAAGATAGTTTATTAAAAGGAAAAGGTAAATAATAATTTTTCATAGTTCAGATAAAACACTACATTTTAAGAGACTTTTTTAATATACTTCTCTTATTGATTGTAATTTAAAATATTCTAACACATTACAGCATATTCTGTTCACATTTGTATGTCCCTTTAAATATATGACCTATACTTATTCTAATCTGCAGCCAAGTGTGTGTGTGTGTGTGTGGGGAAGGCCATGAAGGAAGGCTACAAAAATGCAATAAAGTTTTCACTATCAGGAAAAGTAAGTTGTCTTGGCAATTACACAGAACTTTGTCCTCTGGGAAAATACAGCTGTTTAGCGACCAGAAGAAAAAAGTCACTTAGAGAACACAAAGCCCACATTGAAGAAAGGTTTTTTTCATACATGAATTGTAACTTCAGCTGTTTGTTGTAACAACCACATGTTTTTATGGTTTTTAGAAATTCATCATTATATCCTAATTCATAGCCACTGATGTAAAGTAGCATATGAAGAAGAAATACAACACAGATCTGACAATTTAGAAAAATGTTTTCTTGTGTCAGATATTAGCATATTGTATGATGGTACAAAAATGTTTTCTTGTGTCAGATATTAGCATATTGTATGATGGTACAAAAATATTTTTCTGTAATGTTCTCTTTTCTTGAATGTACTTGTTTTTACATGCTGGACACGAGATTATTATGGAATTAATGACAACGCTTCTTTTTCATTAACATAATGATTTTTTTAGAATGGAAATTATACGTACAGGTATACCTCACTCATACAGCGGATTAGGGCCCGGAGCCCCGCTGTAAAGTAAAAACTGCCTTAAAGTGAAACAAGGCTGTTTTAATTTTCTTTTCACTTGCTAGTGTGTTTAAAAACTTGAAAACATGTTTGAACTAACATATATTAGGTGTGCAATAGTGATGTGTTTAACACTAGCACAGTACAGCACAGTATTCAATTAGTATTCAATAAAAACTGTACAGTACCTGAAAATAGTGATAATTACTATAGTAAAATTTACCAGACTACAACACTGAGACACAGAGTGCACTGTAATGCTGTAAACAGACCGATCTGAGCATAACAAAATGGTGCCAATCGCTTTTTTTTGCATACTCACGATGAGTACAGTACTGTTTTAAAATCTTTGGAGGTTGAACTTCAACTCCATATTAGCGCTCTATTAGTGAGTGCAGTGCTGTAAAGCGAGGTATATCTGTATAGCCATTTTGCTGTTCATGTAGAATTGCATAAACACATTTTTAATTTGTGGCTGATCTCTAAAGATTTATTAAGACACAGGAGGAGATTTACATGAAATCAAGCGAGACTGCCAACTTGCAGCAAATAAACTCCAAACCACAAATCAAACTCAGCAGCCTAGCAGAAGTAGCACAATATATGCAGCTCTTTGGCTGATGTGTGAAATGTTACAAGAAAATACACAAATTTGCAATATTTCAAGCCTCGGGCTGCTATACTGGCTTGGAAATGTTATTCATAAAGCAAGCAACACTACAGACATGCTTTATTCTCTCTGTGAGCCTTGTGCAGCGCTATATAATTTGGAAGTTTCGGAACAAATAATCAGGGAAATTTGTTTCTCCAAATATTCGTTGGCTGTGCCATTTGGTTGTTGTTTTGTTTTAAACACACATTTTTAAAATGATGTGCAGCTCATTTGAACATTAAAGGGATAGTAAACACCAAACATGTTTTTGTTTAAAAAGATATATAATCCCTTTATTAACCATTCCCCAGATTTGGATAATTAACACTCAGCCAGATTACGAGTTTTGCGTTATGGTTGGCTCGCTAATAACTTGTTATTTCACCTCTCACCTTTTCATAGTGCTGCTATTACAGGTTTGCAAAAAAACGCCTTGTGTGGGCGATATGGTTGCGTTGAGCTCCATACCGCACCCAAATACAACCAGTGTTTTGGCGTGCTCATGCACAATTTCCCCATAGACATCAATGGGGAGAGCCGGCTAAAAAAAAGCCTAACACCTGCAATCGCGGAGCGTAAAGCTCCATAACGCAGCCCCATTAATGTCTATGGGGAAAAAAATGTATGTTTAAACCTAAGTCCTAACATAAATCCCGAGTCTAAACACCCCTAATCTGCTGCCCCCGACATCACTGAGACCTACATTACACTTATTAACCCCTAATCTGCCGCCCCCGATGTCGCCGCCACCTACCTACACTTATTGACCCCTAATCTGCCATCCCCAATGTCGCGGTCACATACATAAATTTATTAACCCCTAATCTGCCGCCACCTACATACATTTATTAACCCCTAATCTGCTGTCCCCAATGTCGCCTCCACTATACTAAAGTTATTAACCCCTAAACCTCTGGCCTCCCACATCACTAACACTAAATAAATATATTAACCCCTAACGTAACCCTAAGTCTAACTCTAACCCTAACATAACCCTAACACCCCCTAACTTTAATATAATTAAAATAATTCTAAATAAAACTTACTATTAATAACTAAATAATTCCTATTTAAAAATAAATACTTACCTGTAAAATAAACCCTAAGCTAGTTACAATATAACTAATAGTTACATTGTAGTTAGCTTAGGTGTTATTTTTATTTCACAGCTAAGTTTGTATTTATTTTAACTAGGTAGACTAGTTAGTAAATAGTTATTAACTATTTATTAGCTACCTAGTTAAAATAAATACAAAGTTACCTGTAAAATAAAACCTAACCTGCCTTACACTAACACCTAATAATACAATAAAATTAAATTAACAAAATACAATTATCTAAATTACAAAAAGAAATAAACACTAGATTACACACAAAAATACTCCTAATCTAATAGCCCTATCAACATAACCACCCCCCCCAAAAAAAAAAACCCTAGCCTACACTAAACTGCCAATGGCCCTTAAAAGGGCCTTTTGCAGGACATTGCCCCAAAGAAATCAGCCATTTTACCTGTAAAAAAAAATACAAACAACCCCCCAACAGTAAAACCCACCACCCACACAACCAAACCCCCCAAATAAAATCCTATCTAAATAAACCTAAGCTCCCCATTGCCCTGAAAAAGGGCATTTGGATGGGCATTGCCCTGAAAAGGGCATTTAGCTCTTTTACATTGCCCAAAACCCTAAGCTAAAAATAAAACCCACCCAATAAACCCTTAAAAAAAACTAACACTAACCACCAACTATCCACTTACAGTTTTTGAAGACCGGACATCTATCCTCATCCAGGCGGCAGAAGTCTTCATCAAAGCGGACAGAAGTCCTCATTGAAGCCGGCAGAAGTCTTCATCCAAGCGGACAGAAGTCTTCATCCAGACGGCGTGCAGCGGGTCCATCTTCAAGACATCCTGCGCGGAGCATCCTCTTCTTCCGATGGCTGTTGAAGAATGAAGTTTCCCTTTAAATAACGTCATCCAAGATGGCGTCCCTTACATTCCTATTGGCTGATAGAATTCTATCAGCCAATAGGAATTAAGGGGGGAAAAATCCTGTTGGCTGTTGCAATCAGCCAATAGGATTGAGCTCACATTATATTTGCTGATTGGAATAGCCAATAGAATGCAAGCTCAATCCTATTGGCTGATATCCCATATTCCAGTGTTGAATCACAGGTACAATTACCACTGTTGTTCATGTCTGATGCCTTTGCATGAACTTCGTTTGGAGACACTTTTAACGGACATATTTTGACAACCGGGCTGTGTTTTGGAAAGCATTGGAGGGACACGCCAACTTTGACATCCTTGGAATACAGAAGGAGGCTGACATGAGACGATAAGTCTTGGGTGTTTTTGTTGCATATATGCTGAATTTTAACTTTTATCTTGTGAGTGGCCATTTGTCGTGTGTGTTATATTAAAACTGTTATTACTCTGCATTTGAGTCTGCGCTCCTCTCTTCTCTATTTTCAGAGAAAAAACGTGTTTTGCAATCAAGGTCTGTGGAATCACCTGTTCCAGAGGAGCTGCTGGAATCTTTTGCCTTATTCATATGATCTTTTTAGAACAAGTATAAAGAACTTTTCTTGCATTTATATCACTGGACATTTTGCTATTTGTATTTATATTTTATACAATAACATTTGGTATGTTTTACATATGATATTCAATTTATAATTTTTAGGATCATTGCGCTGCTTTGGTGTGTGTGTGCAAACACTGCCCAATTCTTTGTGATAGAATTCAATCAGCCAATTGGAATGTAAGGGACGCCATCTTGGATGATGTAATTTAAAGGGAAACTTCATTCTGTAACAGCAATCGGAAGAAGAGGATGCTCCGTACCGGATGTCTTGAAGATGGACCCGCTCCACGCCGGATGGATGAAGATAGAAGATGCCGTCTGGATGAAGACTTTTGCCAGCTTCGATGAGGACTTCTGCCGCCTGGATGAGGATGGATGTCCGGTCTTCAAAAACTGTAAGTGGATCGTCAGTGGTTAGTGTTAGGTTTTTTTAAGGGTTTATTGGGTGGGTTTTATTTTTAGCTAAGGGTTTTGGGCAATCTAAAAGAGCTAAATGCCCTTTTCAGGGCAATGCTCATCCAAATGCCCTTTTCAGGGCAATGGGGAGCTTAGGTTTATTTAGATTTTAGGATTTTATTTAGGGGGTTTGGTTGTGTGGGTGGTGGGTTTTACTGTTGGGGGTTGTTTGTATTATTTTTTACAGGTAATAGAGCTGATTTCTTTGGGGCAATGCCCCGCAAAAGGCCCTTTTAAGGGCCATTGGCAGATTAGTGTAGGCTAGGGGTTTTTTTATTTTGGGGGGGCTTTTTTATTTTGATAGGGCTATTAGATTAGGAGTAATTCATTCTTATTTTTGATCATTTCTTTTTTATTTTGTGTAATTTTGTGTTTATTTTTTTATAATTTAGATAAATGTATTTTGTTTAATTTATTTAATGTTATTGTAATGTTAGGTGTTAGTGTAAGGCAGGTTAGGTTTTATTTTACAGGTAACTTTGTATTTATTTTAACTAGGTAGCTAGTAAATAGTTAATAACTATTTTCTAACAAGTCTACCTAGTTAAAATAAATACAAACTTAGCTATGAAATAAAAATAAAACCTAAGATAGATACAATGTAACTATTAGTTATATTGTAGCTAGCTTAGGGTTTATTTTACAGGTAAGTAAGTATTTAGTTTTAAATAGGAATTAGTTATTAATAGTAGGTTTTATTTTGATTTTTTTTAATTATATTTAAGTTAGGGGGTGTTAGGGTTAGGGTTACGTTAGGGTTAGGTTTAGGGGTTAATAGGTTTATTATAGCGGCAAAGTGGGAGGATGGCAGATTAGGGGTTAATATTTAAATAGTGCTTGCGATGCAGAAGGGCCGGGGTTTAGGGGTTAATAATTTTATTATAGTGGCGACGATGTCGGGGAGCTGCGGAATAGGGATTAATAAAATTTTTAAGTGGCGGCGATATCCGGAGCAGCAGATTAGGGGTTAATATATTTTTTTATAGTGTTTGCGATGCAGGAGGTCCTCGGTTTAGGGGCTAATAGGTAGTTTATGGGTGTTAGTGTACTTTTTAACACTTTAGTTATGAGTTTTATGCGACAGCTTTGTAACCTAAAACGTAAAACTCATAACTACTGACTGGTGGTACGGATCTTGACAGTATAGGGTGTACCGCTCACTTTTTGGCCTCCTAGGCAAAACTCGTAATACCGGCGCTATGGAAGTCCCATTGAAAAAGGACTTTTTTTAAAAGTGCGGTACTGACGTTGCAAGACGGCCAAAAAAGTGTGCGGTACACCTATACCTGCAAGACTCGTAATAGCAGGGGAAAAGCAGCGTTATGAAGCATAAGGATGCTTTTTCACTCATAACGCCAAACTTGTAATCTTGCTGACTGTTATAGAAATATACTTTTTACCTCTGTTATTAACTTGTATCTAAGCTTCTGCAGACTGTCTCCTTATCTCAGATCTTTTGACAGACTTGCATTTTCCGGGAATTAGTGCTGACTCTTTAACTCCATCTGCATGAGCACAATATTATATATATAAAACACATGAACAAACACCCTCTAGCTGTGAAAAACTGTCAAATGCATTCAGATTAAAGACGTCCTTCAAGGGCTTAGAAATAAGCATTCAAGCCTGCCTAGGTTTAGATTTCAACTAAGAATACCAAGTGAAGAAAGTAAATTTGATGATAAAAGTAAATTAGAAAGTTGTTTATAATTACATGCCCTATCTGAATCATGAAAGTTTAATTTGGACTTTGCTATCCCTTTAAGCAACTGTCTTCTACCGCACATGTTGCCATTTATGGGTATTTTATTTATTATTTGCCAGGTATGCACCACCATTTATTACTATTGTAAGGCAGGTTTTTTTTTTTACATCTAGTTCTATATGCACAGCAATGGGAGAAGTAAAGAGTGGAGAAAGGGGATTAAACAATAAATAAATACAAATTCATGTAGTATTATTATTATTATTATTATTATTATTATTATTATTATTGCTATTCAAGAACCAAGTGAACATTGTTCTCCATCTGCTTCACAGGAAAATAATCTATATTGGTTTTATAGCACTGATTCTTCATTCAAGCACCCATCAACAACAATTGCTGACCTCCCAGCTGTCCCTATTTAAAGTGAATGTAAACTTTGAGGAATGTGTGCCCAGTTTTTAAACATACTATTAAAAACAGGGGCACTTTCATTCATCAAAGTTTACGTTTCAGCCGTTTTCTTAAAATACTTACCTTTTCTTCATGAAGCCGACTAGCGATTCCCCCGCCTGCCACTCGTCTCTTCTTATGTCAGAAATGAAGAATCCGGCTTCCTCCAATCACATCTTCCCCCCAGAGCAAACATTGCCTGAGTGCCCTCAGGCCATGCCGTGATTGGAGGAAGCTGGATTCTTTATTTCTGACCTATGAAGAGAGGAGCGGAATGCGGAGGAATCACTGGTCCGGCTTCATGAAGAAAAGGTATTTTAACAAAACGGCTGAAATGTAAACATTGTAAACATTGATGAATGAAAGTGCCCCTGTTTTTAATAGGATTTTTAAAAACCCGGCACACATTCCTCAAAGTTTACATTCACTTTAACAGTTTCTTTTTGAATAAGCATGAAAATATGTATATGGCTTGATCCATACAGTTGTGTAATGTAGCAAAATATGCACAAACTGTTGTGGCAAATCATTTTAGATATTGCTGATAGCTTTCTTAGCGACCATTCCACCAATAATAGGAAGGCCTTGAGAATGTGGGCTCTGGAGACGTGCTTCAACTTTCAACTTGTAATACGAACAAAGCAAATTTGATGATAAAAGTAAATTGAAACATTGTTTAACCCCTTAAAGGGACATTCCAGTCAAAATTTAAATGCACAAAGATTAATAACATCTTTGAATAGAAAGATATTTGCAATATACATGTATTAGCACAAATGTTTCTAGTAAAAGTTATCACTGTTTTAGTGTTAGTATTTTTCTCTGCACGTGCATGTGGAGCACAGCTAGATATTGTCACTGCACCCACCTTTTAAATACTGCAGCTGCTCAGATCATCACTGGGGCTTGTATCATGTCAGCAATTAACAAATTGAATCATTACCAGATGGTACAAGCACATTAGGCTCCCTGAGCAAGTGCTGTGTTTAAAATGCTGGTGCACAGTGCATACTTAAATACACTTTTGAAACAGCTATAGCTTTTATTAGAAGCATTTTTGCTAGTGCATGTATATTACAAAATTACTTCTGTTCAATACCGAAATCCACCCATGTGGTTTTCAATTTTGGCTGGAATATCCCTTTAAGGACAAGGCCATTTTTCAATTTCTTTCCCTTAAGGACCAAGGCTATTTTTACATTTCTGCGGTGTTTGTATTTAGCTGTAATTTTCCTCTTACTCATTTACTATACCCACACATATAATATACCGTTTTTCTCACCATTAAATAGACTTTCTAAAGATACCATTATTTTCATCATATCTTATAATTTACCATAAAAAAATATAAAATATGATGAAAAAATGGAAAAAAACACACATTTTCTAACTTTGACCCCCAAAATCTGTTGCACATCTACAACCACCAAAAAACACCCATGCTAAATAGTTTCTAAATTTTGTTCTGAGTTTAGAAATACCCAATATTTACATGTTGTTTGCTTTCTTTGTAAGTTATAGGGCAATAAGTACAAATAGCACTTTGCTATTTCCAAACCATTTTTTTTTTTCAAAATTAGCGATAGTTACATTGGAACACTGATATCTGTCTGGAATCCATGAATATCCCTTGACATGTGTATATTTTTTTTTAGAAGACATCCCAAAGTATTGAACTAGGCCCATTTTGGTCTATTTCATGCCACCATTTCACCGCCAAATGCGATCAAATAAAAAAAATTGTTCACTTTTTCACTAACTTTGGGTTTCTCACTGAAATTATTTACAAACAGCTTGTGCAATTATGGCACAAATGGTTGTAAATGCTTCTCTGGGATCCCCTTTGTTCAGAAATAGCAGACATATATGGCTTTGGCATTGATTTTTGGTAATTAGAAGGCCGCTAAATGCCGCTGTGCACCAAACTTGTATTATGCCCAGCAGTGACAGGGTTAATTAGGTATCTTGTAGGGAGCTTGAAGGGTTAATTTTAGCTTTAGTGTAAAAATCAGCATCCCACCCTCTGATCCCTCCCAAACAGCTCTCTTCCCTCCCCCACCCCACAATTGTCCCCACCATCTTAAGTACTGACAGAAAGTCTGCCAGTACTAAAATAAGTTGTTTTTTTTGTTTGTTTTTTTAATTATTTAAAAAAATAATAATCATATTCTGCTGTGTAGGATCCCCCCTTAGCCCCCAACATGCCTGATCGCCCCCAAAGAGCTCTCTAACCCTCCCCCCACTAACTATTAGTCACCTTTATTTTTATTTTTTAAACCTAACATTTTCTGTAGTGTAGCTGCCCCCCTCCATACCTTACACCCTCCCCCTCCCAGATCACCCCTCGATCACCCCTCCTCTGCACCCACCACCCTCTCCCAGCAAAAAAACAAAACTCCACAATTGCCTTAGATTGCGGGTGCGCACGCGCACCCGGCATATAGAACAGCTGGAAGGAAGTTCCCCAGTGATGGGCCGCCCACCCACCTCCCTGCAATGGCTCCCACCCACCAACAATCGGCACCAACACTGACCGATGCAGAGAGGGCCACAGAGTGGCTCTCTCTGCATTGGTGTGCCTAAAAAGATATTGAAGTGATGCCTCAATATTGAGGCATCACTGCAATACCTTGAAAGTGGCTGGAAGCGATCAGGATCGCTTCCAGCCGCTTGAAACCCTTAACGACGTACAGGTTACGTCGCTGGTCTTTAAAGACCAGCTTGTGTAAGACGTACCCTGTACAAAATGCGTCGTTAAGGGGTTAAAATGTCATGCCCTATCTGATTCATGAAAGTTTAATTTTGACTAGACTGTCCCTTTAACCTGCATAGTTGTAGCAGTGCATAAGGAAAATGTTCTATGTTAGAGCAATTTCATTATTGCACTATTTCTTGCATATAACGTGTTTGCAAAGTGATTAAACACATAGTAAAAGTCAGTTCCAGAGCAATAATGCACTGCTGTGAGCTGGTTAATCACATCTGGTGAGCCAGTGATGAAAGACAAATGTGTATAGCCACCAATTAACTGCTAGCTCCCAGTACTGCATTGCTGCTGCTTAGGATATGTACATATCCTTTTCAACAAAAGTACCCAAAAGAATTTAAAAATGACATGATCTATCTGAATCATGAAATTTAATTTGATTTTAACTTACCTATGCCTTTAAAAAAAATAAAATAACTATGGCTAAATTATACTACTACTATTTTATGTCCTTATTTTGGGGTGGATTGGAGTGGCCGGGTCTATGCAAACAATACATGGGAGTGGCTCAGCACCAAAGTGTCCCTGGTAAAAAAAAAAATCAATGTTGGCAATTATAAATAAACATGAAAATACTAGTATATTGACACAGATTAAAATGAACACCCTACAATATATGTGGTGTGTCTTTTTGATAAAAGCCCTTAATCATTGACCTACATTTCATTGTGTAAAAATGCTTCTCCATGGTGTGATCTGGAGAATAGACCACAGAGAGTGTTTCATATTATCTTGCAGTGTGACTTGACAGCCCTGACAACATGCATAATACTAAAATAAACATCTAAGCAGCCACAGCGTTATTCTTAACCCAGACAAAAAGACTAAAAGTATAATCTACACAAAACAGAAATATGCATGTTCATTGCTTGCAATAATTCAGTTATGCAAATTTCTATTTTCATAAAAAGGGGTGAAACTTAAAGGGATAGTTTAGTTCATTTAATTTGGTTTCCCATTACTTTTGTGTCCCAGTCCAGCACTGTCTATCTTCAAAAAATATATTTTCCAATAACCATTTTTACTTGTTACCTCTAGAGGTCTCCCTCCTCCATATAGTGAAAATGGATCATCTTTTTTTATAGTTCCATAACATACTGTATGTTAGCAGTTAATTGTGTAAAAAAATCAGCATGATAAAAACATTTTTAACCCCTTAATGACCGCAGCATTTTTCCATTTTCTGTCCGTTTGGGACCAAGGCTATTTTTACATTTCTGCAGTGTTTGTGTTTAGCTGTAATTCTCCTCTTACTCATTTACTGTACCCACACATATTATATACCGTTTTTCTCGCCATTAAGTGGACTTTCTAAAGATACCATTATTTTCATCATATCTTATAATTAACTATAAAAAAAATTATATAATATGAGGAAAAAAATGGAAAAAACCCACTTTTTCTAACTTTGACCCCCAAAATCTGTTACACATCTACAACCACCAAAAAACACCCATGCTAAATAGTTTCTAAATTTTGTCCTGAGTTAAGAAATACCCAATGTTTACATGTTCTTTGCTTTTTTTGCAAGTTATAGGGCCATAAATACAAGTAGCACTTTGCTATTTCCAAACCCCTTTTTTTCAAAATTAGCGCTAGTTACATTGGAACACTAATATCTTTCAGGAATCCCTGAATATCCCTTGACATGTATATATTTTTTTTTAGAAGACACCCCAAAGTATTGATCTAGGCCCATTTTGGTATATTTCATGCCACCATTTCACTGCCAAATGCAATCAAATAAAAAAAATTGTTCACTTTTTCACAATTTTGTTCACAAACTTTAGGTTTCTCACTGAAATTATTTACAAACAACTTGTGCAATTATGGCATAAATGGTTGTAAATTCTTCTCTGGGATCCCCTTTGTTCAGAAATAGCAGACATGTATGGCTTTTGTTGTTGCTTTTTGGTAATTAGAAGGGCGCTAAATGCCACTGCGCACCACACGTGTATTATGCCCCGCAGTGAAGGGGTTAATTAGGGAGCATGTAGGGAGCTTCTAGGGTTAATTTTTGCTTTAGTGTAGTCTAGTAGACAACCCAAAGTATTGATCTAGGCCCATTTTGGTATATTTCATGCCACCATTTCACCGCCAGATGCGATCAAATTAAAAAAAACGTGAAATTTTTCACAATTTTAGGTTTCTCACTGAAATCATTTACAAACAGCTTGTGCAATTATGGCACAAATGGTTGTAAATGCTTCTCTGGGATCCCCTTTGTTCAGAAATAGTAGACATATATGGCTTTGGCGTTGCTTTTTGTTAATTAGAAGGCCACTAAATGCCGATGTGCATCACACGTGTATTATGGCTAGCAGTGAAGGGGTTAATTATGTAGCTTGTAGGGAGCTTGCAGGGTTAATTTTAGCTTTAGTGTAGAGCTCAGCCTCCCACCTGAAACATCAGACCCCCTGATCCCTCCCAAACAGCTCTCTTCCCTCCCCCACCTCACAATTGTCCCCGCCATCTTAAGTACTGGCAGAAACTCTGCCAGTACTAAATTAAAAGGTATATTTGTGGGGGTTTTTAGGTTTTTTTTTAGCATATTTACATATGCTGCTTTGTAGTATCCCCCTTAGCCCCCAACCTCACTGATCCCACACCAAACAGCTCTCTAACCCTCCCCCTCTGCCTTAGCTGGCGCCATCTTGGGTACTGGCAGCTGTCTGCCAGTACCCAGTTTAGTAAAAAAAGAAATCTTTTTTTTTAAAAAATCCCCTTTTCTGTAGTGTAGCTGTCCCCCCCCCAACCTCCCACCAGTTGCAGATCACTTGATCACTTAGAAAAATTATTATTTTATTATTTATTCTAGCTATTTCAGATTTTTCTTTTCTGTAGTGCAGCGGTTCCCTCCCGCTCCCGCCCCGTGCACGCGCCCGCCCGCCGCCCCCCGTGCACGCGCGCGCTCACATGCGCGCCCCCGTCGCTCCCGCCCCCGATCCCGCCCCCCTGCACATTACACTGCGCATCGATGGCCGCCCACCCGCCTCCCAAGTCCGCTCCCACCCACCAACGATACCGGCCATCGATGTCCGGTGCAGAGAGGGCCACAGAGTGGCTCTCTCTGCACCGGATGGCCATTTAAGGTTATTGCAGGATGCCTCCATATCGAGGCATCACTGCAATAACCGGAAAGCAGCTGGAAGCGAGCAGGATCGCTTCCAGCTGCTTTCCACACCGAGGACGTGCAGGGTACGTCCTCAGGCATTAACTGCCTTTTTTTTGAGGACGTACCCTGCACGTCCTCGGTCGTTAAGGGGTTAAACAATTTAAATCTGTAAGCTTATTATAGGAACAGTAAATGTTAAAGGGACAGGAAACCTCAACATTTTCTTTCATGATTCAGACTAAACAAACAATTTCAAACAACTTTACAATTTACTTATATTATACAATTTGCTCCTTTCTCTTGTTATTCATTGCCAAAGGAACATTACACTATTGGCAGCTAGCTGAGCACATCTAGTCAGCCAATCACAAGAGACAAATGTGTGCAGGCACTAATCGTCAGCTAGTTTCCACTAGTGTAGAATATGTGCGTATTCTTTTTCAACAAGGAATACCAAGAGAACAAAGCACATTTGAAAATAGAAGTTAATTTAAAAGTGTCTTAAAATTACATGTTCCATCTGAATCATTCAAGTTTAATTTTGACTTTCCTGTCCCTTTAATATTATGTAAATAAGTCCCCATACCGCTACAGAAAGTATAGGCGTTATAGACCACCGCAATAAAGCGAGTCATTTTTTGGTTTTACAGTGCATATGTTTACAGTCACTATAGTGTAGTCTAAGTGTGCAATAGCATTATGTTAAAAAAAACATGTTCATACCTTTAATTAAAAATACTTTATTGCTAAAAAAAAAATGCTAACCATCATCTAAGCCTTAAAGGGACACTGAACCCACATTTTTTCTTTCTTGATTCAGATAGAGCATGCCATTTTAAGCAACTTTCTAATTTATTCCTATTATCAAATTTTCTTCATTCTCTTGGTATCTTTATTTGAAATGCAAGAATGTAAGTTTAGATGCCGGCCCATTTTTAGTGAACAACCTGTGTTGTTCTTGCTGATTGGTGGATAAATTCATCCACCAATAAAAAAGTGCTATCCAGAGTTCTGAAACAAAAAAATGTAGATACCTTCTTTTTCAAATAAAAATAGCAAGAGAACGAAGAAAAATTGATAATAGTAGTAAATTACAAAGTTGATTAAAATTGCATGCTCTATCTGAATCAGAAAAGAAAAAAATTGGGTTCAGTGTCCCTTTAAGTGAGTCGTAATCTTTTTGCTGGTGGTGTGTGTGTGTATATGTGTGGTCTATGGCACCAATAGACTTGCTCAAAGCAGGGTTGCCACAAACCTTCAATTTATTAAAAAAAAAACGCAATATCTGCGACGCGCAATTTAATGAGGTACGCCTGTATTTAAAAAAAGTGTTTTAACATTTTTTTTGTTACCTTTACAAGTGGCACTCAGCTCTTGGTGCAAGCAGCTTTTTTTTTACTATAATGAGCTACGATCAGTTCTGCCAATTGTAAGGCAACCGATTACTGCAACTTACCCCACAGCAACGCACTTACAATGATTCTGTTTATGACAGCAAAATATTTAAATTTACTGGCTCTTTAATGTTTTGAAAACTCTGGACAAGAAACTGTCTAAAAACCTGATATTTTAGTTGTATCTCTATTGATTGTAGCCAATTAGGGCTAACTATAAATTAGTTTGTGAATTGTTTTAAGTAATCACTGTGTAATGTGTTGTTCGCTCAGGTATTTTGCAACACACATATATTATAAAATTTGGTTTCTGGCCTTGCTAAGGAGTGCTGGAATAGCATGATTTTTACAGCAAACCTAAGTTTGTTTGTTTTTTACAGCAAAGCAAGATAAATACTGAATGTACATTGCATTGTTGTCTGATTTTAATCAATTTTATTTATTAAAAAAATACATTTGACTTAAATATCACTTTAAAACTTTACCCTTTATACCTGGTCATAAACTGTACTTCATTCATTTTAATGAAAAGTAAATACGTAAATTAAAAGTATATTTTATTAATTCCTACTCACAATAATATTTCCCTTTTACTTAAATATATTTTGCTGCCCCTACATTTGTTTTAATATACAATTCTAACTACTTTTATATTTTAAAATATGTATTCTTATATATTTTCTTAAGCTCTTCCTTTAACTGTTACCATTAGAAGCTAATGTCTTACCAGAGGGACAAATGAGAAATCCATCCAGGGATTGTACGGGATTGTCATAGGCTGGGAGACTGGGAAGTGTGCCCACTGTCCCTTTGTTCAACTCATAACATGCCCCAAGCCTGTCCACACCTGTCCCACTTTTATGCGCAGCATTTTTTTAAAATAATTGTTATTAGACAGTGTTAATATGAGTGTAACTGTACTTTGTAATGTATTTTTGAAGTGTTTTGTGCAACTTTTTTCTTTCGGAAAAAAAGTTGACCACAGCTCTGAGAATGCAGTATGGATTGAAGCATAAATGGCGATTGCGCTAGTGAAATAGTGATTTTGCTCAACTAGTATTTTTGTAGGTGGAGCTGTGTTTGGAGGGGAGGGGTCATAGGTGGTTAGTGGGCAGAATTGTGGGTGGTCTGTGGGTGTTTCAGGGCAGTTTCTGGGTGTTTCATGGTTGTGGCTAAGGGAAATTCTGTAAAGAGGGACATACGGCGGTCTTAGAGGGACAGAGCGTAACATCAAGGACTGTCCCTCTCAAATTGTGGCACTTGGGAGGTCTGCAATTGTTGTTGCTGGGTGCTTGAATGAAGAATCAGTGCCATAAAACAAATGTAGATTATTTTCCTGTGAAGCAGATAGAGAACATCCTTCACTTGGTTCTTTAATAATAATACATTCATTGTTATTATTTTTTTAAACCACCGTTCTCCCTTTACTTTTCCCATTGCTGTGCATAAAGTACTAGACATGTATAAAAAAATCTGCCTTACAATAGTAATAAATGGTGGTGCATACCTGGGTATAAGCATAAATTGTTCAGAGTGACAAATAATAAATAAAATACTCATAAATAGCAACATGTGTGGTAGAAGACAGTTGCTTAAAGTTCAAATGAGCTGCATATCATTTTAACCCCTTAAGGACCAATCATTACAGTCTAAAACTTGCCCAAAAGAGCAGAGAATTTTTAGCATTTTTGCCATCATCCCATTTAAACAGAAATAGAGTCTTTTTTTAATTTTATTTACCTAACAAAACCATATTTCTTTCATGTAATTAGCAAGAGTCCATGAGCTAGTGACGTATGGGATATACATTCCTACCAGGAGGGGCAAAGTTTCCCAAACCTCAAAATGCCTACAAATACACCCCTCACCACACCCACAAATCAGTTTTACAAACTTTGCCTCCTATGGAGGTGGTGAAGTAAGTTTGTGCTAGATTCTACGTTGATATGCGCTCCGCAGCAGGTTGGAGCCCGGTTTTCCTCTCAGCGTGCAGTGAATGTCAGAGGGATGTGAGGAGAGTATTGCCTATTTGAATTCAATGATCTCCTTCTACGGGGTCTATTTCATAGGTTCTCTGTTATCGGTCGTAGAGATTCATCTCTTACCTCCCTTTTCAGATCGACGATATACTCTTATATATACCATTACCTCTACTGATTCTCGTTTCAGTACTGGTTTGGCTTTCTACTACATGTAGATGAGTGTCCTGGGGTAAGTAAGTCTTATTTTCTGTGACACTCTAAGCTATGGTTGGGCACTTTTATATAAAGTTCTAAATATATGTATTCAAACATTTATTTGCTTTGACTCAGGATGTTCAACTTTCCTTATTTTTCAGACAGTCAGTTTCATATTTGGGATAATGCATATGAATAAATCAATTTTTTCTTACCTTAAAATTTGACTTTTTCCCTGTGGGCTGTTAGGCTCGCGGGGGCTGAAAATGCTTCATTTTATTGCGTCATTCTTGGCGCTGACTTTTTTGGCGCAAATTTTTTTTTCTATTTCCGGCGTGATACGTGTCGCCGGAAGTTGCGTCATTTTTGACGTTTTTTTGCGCCAAAAGTGTTGGCGTTCCGGATCTGGTGTCATTTTTGGCGCCAAAATCATTTAGGCGCCAAATAATGTGGGCGTCTTTTTTGGCGCAAAAAAATATGGGCGTCACTATTGTCTCCACATTATTTAAGTCTCATTATTTATTGCTTCTGGTTGCTAGAAGCTTGTTCTGGCATTTTTTCCCATTCCTGAAACTGTCATTTAAGGAATTTGATCAATTTTGCTTTATATGTTGTTTTTTCTATTACATATTGCAAGATGTCCCACATTGACACTGAGTCAGAAGATACTTCTGGAAAATCGCTGCCTGGTGCTGGATCTACCAAAGTTAAGTGTATCTGCTGTAAACTTGTGGTATCTGTTCCTCTAGCTGTTGTTTGTACTGAATGTCATGACAAACTTGTTAATGCAGATAATATTTCCTTTAGTAATGTTACATTACCTGTTGCTGTTCCGTCAACATCTAATACTCAGAGTGTTCCTGATAATATAAGAGATTTTGTTTCTAAATCCATTAAGAAGGCTATGTCTGTTATTCCTCCTTCTAGTAAACGTAAAAAGACTTTTAAAACTTCTCATTTTTCAGATGAATTTTTAAATGAACATCATCATTCTGATTCTGATAATGGTTCTTCTGGTTCAGAGGATTCTGTCTCAGAGGTTGATGCTGATAAATCTTCATATTTATTTAAAATGGAATTTATTCGTTCTTTACTTAAAGAAGTCCTAATTGCTTTAGAAATAGAGGATTCTGGTCCTCTTGATACTAAATCTAAACGTTTAAATAAGGTTTTTAAATCTCCTGTAGTTATTCCAGAAGTTTTTCCTGTCCCTGATGCTATTTCTGAAGTAATTTCCAGGGAATGGAATAATTTGGGTAATTCATTTACTCCTTCTAAACGTTTTAAGCAATTATATCCTGTGCCATCTGACAGATTAGAGTTTTGGGACAAAATCCCTAAGGTTGATGGGGCTGTCTCTACTCTTGCTTAGCGTACTACTATTCCTACGGCAGATAGTACTTCCTTTAAGGATCCTTTAGATAGGAAAATTGAATCCTTTCTAAGAAAAGCTTACTTGTGTTCAGGTAATCTTCTTAGACCTGCTATATCTTTAGCGGATGTTGCTGCAGCTTCAACTTTTTGGTTAGAAGCTTTAGCGCAACAAGTAACAGATCATAATTCTCATAGCATTATTAATCTTCTTCAACATGCTAATAATTTTATTTGTGATGCCATCTTTGATATCATTAGAGTTGATGTCAGGTATATGTCTCTAGCTATTTTAGCTAGAAGAGCTTTATGGCTTAAAACTTGGAATGCTGATATGTCTTCTAAGTCTACTTTGCTTTCCCTTTCTTTCCAGGGTAATAAATTATTTGGTTCTCAGTTGGATTCTATTATCTCAACTGTTATTGGAGGGAAAGGAACTTTTTTACCACAGGATAAAAAATCTAAAGGTAAATTTAGGTCTAATAATCGTTTTCGTTCCTTTCGTCACAATAAGGAACAAAAGCCTGATCCTTCATCCACAGGAGCAGTATCAGTTTGGAAACCATCTCCAGTCTGGAATAAATCCAAGCCTTTTAGAAAACCAAAGCCAGCTCCTAAGTCCACATGAAGGTGCGGCCCTCATTCCAGCTCAGCTGGTAGGGGGCAGATTATGTTTTTTCAAAGAAATTTGGATCAATTCCATTCACAATCTTTGGATTCAGAACATTGTTTCAGAAGGGTACACAATTGGCTTCAAGATAAGGCCTCCTGCAAAGAGATTTTTTTCTTTCCCGTGTCCCAGTAAACCCAGCGAAGGCTCGAGCATTTCTGAAATGTGTTTCAGATCTAGAGGTGGCTGGAGTAATTATGCCAGTTCCAGTTCTGGAACAGGGGCTGGGGTTTTATTCAAATCTCTTCATTGTACCAAAGAAGGAGAATTCTTTCAGACCAGTTCTGGATCTAAAAATATTGAATCGTTATGTAAGGATACCAACATTCAAAATGGTAACTGTAAGGACTATCCTGCCTTTTGTTCAGCAAGGGCATTATATATCCACAATAGATTTACAGGATGCATATCTGCATATTCCGATTCATCCAGATCACTATCAGTTTCTGAGATTCTCTTTCCTAGACAAACATTACCAGTTTGTGGCTCTACCGTTTGGCCTAGCAACAGCTCCAAGAATTTTTACAAAGGTTCTCGGTGCCCTTCTGTCTGTAATCAGAGAACAGGGTATTGTGGTATTTCCTTATTTGGATGATATCTTGGTACTTGCTCAGTCTTCACATTTAGCAGAATCTCATACGAATCGACTTGTGTTGTTTCTTCAAGATCATGGTTGGAGGATCAATTTACCAAAAAGTTCATTGATTCCTCAGACAAAGGTAACCTTTTTAGGTTTCCAGATAGATTCAGTGTCCATGACTCTGTCTCTGACAGACAAGAGACGTCTGAAATTGATCTCAGCTTGTCGAAACCTTCAGTCACAATCATTCCCTTCGGTAGCCTTATGCATGGAAATTCTAGGTCTTATGACTGCTGCATCGGACGCGATCCCCTTTGCTCGTTTTCACATGCAACCTCTTCAGCTCTGTATGCTGAACCAGTGGTGCAGGGATTTCACAAAGATATCTCAATTAATATCTTTAAAACCGATTGTACGACACTCTCTGACGTGGTGGACAGATCACCATCGTTTAGTTCAGGGGGCTTCTTTTGTTCTTCCAACCTGGACTGTAATTTCAACAGATGCAAGTCTGACAGGTTGGGGAGCTGTGTGGGGGTCTCTGACAGCACAAGGGGTTTGGGAATCTCAGGAGGTGAGATTACCAATCAATATTTTGGAACTCCGTGCAATTTTCAGAGCTCTTCAGTCATGGCCTCTTCTAAAGAGAGAATCGTTCATTTGTTTTCAGACAGACAATGTCACAACTGTGGCATACATCAATCATCAAGGAGGGACTCACAGTCCTCTGGCTATGAAAGAAGTATCTCGAATACTGGTATGGGCGGAATCCAGCTCCTGTCTAATTTCTGCGGTTCATATCCCAGGTATAGACAATTGGGAAGCGGATTATCTCAGTCGTCAAACGTTACATCCGGGCGAATGGTCTCTTCACCCAGAGGTATTTCTACAGATTGTTCGAATGTGGGAACTTCCAGAAATAGATCTGATGGCTTCTCATCTAAACAAGAAACTTCCCAGGTATCTGTCCAGATCCAGGGATCCTCAGGCGGAAGCAGTGGATGCATTGTCACTTCCTTGGAAGTATCATCCTGCCTATATCTTTCCGCCTCTAGTTCTTCTTCCAAGAGTAATCTCCAAGATTCTGAAGGAATGCTCGTTTGTTCTGCTGGTGGCTCCAGCATGGCCTCACAGGTTTTGGTATGCGGATCTTGTCCATCCTCTTGCCAACCATGGTTAAGACCAGACCTTCTGTCACAAGGTCCTTTTTTCCATCAGGATCTCAAATCCTTAAATTTAAAGGTATGGAGATTGAACGCTTGATTCTTAGTCAAAGAGGTTTCTCTGACTCTGTGATTAGTACTATGTTACAGGCTCGTAAATCTGTATCTAGAAAGATATATTATCGAGTTTGGAAGACTTACATTTCTTGGTGTCTTTCTCATCAATTTTCCTGGCATTCTTTTAGAATTCCGAGAATTCTACAGTTTCTTCAGGATGGTTTGGATAAAGGTTTGTCTGCAAGTTCCTTGAAAGGACGAATCTCTGCTCTTTCTGTTCTTTTTCACAGAAAGATTGCTAATCTTCCTGATATTCATTGTTTTGTGCAAGCTTTGGTTCGTATAAAGCCTGTCATTAAGTCAATTTCTCCTCCTTGGAGTTTGAATTTGGTTCTGGGGGCTCTTCAAGCTCCTCCGTTTGAACCTATGCATTCATTGGACATTAAATTACTTTCTTGGAAAGTTTTGTTTCTTTTGGCCATCTCTTCTGCTAGAAGAGTTTCTGAATTATCTGCTCTTTCTTGTGAGTCTCCTTTTCTGATTTTTCATCAGGATAAGGCGGTGTTGCGAACTTCTTTTCAATTTTTACCTAAGGTTGTGAATTCTAAAAACATTAGTAGAGAAATTGTGGTTCCTTCATTGAGTCCTAATCCTAAGAATTCTAAGGAGAGATCATTGCATTCTTTGGATGTAGTTAGAGCTTTGAAATATTATGTTGAAGCTACTAAGAATTTCCGAAAGACTTCTAGTCTATTTGTTATCTTTTCCGGTTCTAGGAAAGGTCAGAAGGCCTCTGACATTTCTTTGGCATCCTGGTTGAAATCTTTAATTCATCTTGCTTATGTCGAGTCGGGTAAAACTCCGCCTCAAAGGATTACAGCTCATTCTACTAGGTCAGTTTCTACTTCCTGGGCGTTTAGGAATGAAGCTTCGGTTGATCAGATTTGCAAAGCAGCAACTTGGTCTTCTTTGCATACTTTTACTAAATTCTACCATTTTGATGTTTTTTCTTCTTCAGAAGCAGTCTTCAGGCAGCTGTTTCAGTTTGATTCTTCTGCTTATAATTTCAGTTTTTTTCATTATAAGATTTAAACTTTATTTTTGGGTGTGGATTTTTTTCAGCGGAATTGGCTGTCTTTATTTTATCCCTTCCTCTCTAGTGACTCTTGCGTGGAAGATCCACATCTTGGGTAGTCATTATCCCATACGTCACTAGCTCATGGACTCTTGCTAATTACATGAAAGAAAACATAATTTATGTAAGAACTTACCTGATAAATTCATTTCTTTCATATTAGCAAGAGTCCATGAGGCCCACCCTTTTTTGTGGTGGTTATGATTTTTTTGTATAAAGCACAATTATTCCAATTCCTTATATTTATGCTTCGCACTTTTTTCTTATCACCCCACTTCTTGGCTATTCGTTAAACTGATTTGTGGGTGTGGTGAGGGGTGTATTTGTAGGCATTTTGAGGTTTGGGAAACTTTGCCCCTCCTGGTAGGAATGTATATCCCATACGTCACTAGCTCATGGACTCTTGCTAATATGAAAGAAATGAATTTATCAGGTAAGTTCTTACATAAATTATGTTATTTTTTTAATTAGACAGCCCAAGGTATTGATCTAGGCCCATTTTGTTATATTTCATGCCACTGTTTTGCTGCAAAATGTGATCATATAAAAAACAATTTTTAACTTATTCACAAACTTTGGGTTTCTCACTGAAATTATTTACATACCACTTGTGCAGTCATAACACAAATTGATGTAAAAGCAATGTGAAGTTTTAGTCCTTTTTTTTTTTTTTATTATTATTATTATTTTCTGCAGTGTAATATTACCCCCTTATCTTCCCACCTCCCTGATCCCTTTTTAAAAAGATCTCTAACCCTCCGCCCTCTAACTAGTGTCCACCATCTTAGGTACTGACAGCTGTCTGCCAGTACCCAGTTTTCTATACATTTTATCTTTTTATTTACTCCCCTCCAAGCTATCTTTTTTTCTCTCCCCTCTAATTCCCCCTCTTGCCTCCCTCCCTCCCTCCTGCCTTCAATATGGATTTTTTTTTCTGCAGTGTAGCAGTCCCGGATGTTCCTGCCCCTCCATCCCTCCTTCAGCTATGGGCTGCCCACCCGCCTCCCTCCTGTGTATAAGTGTCTCTCTCTGCATCAGTCTCTCTGCACTTCTAATTCTGCACTGCCCCACTTGTGGGGCATATGGAAATAGCGTGATCTCGCCACTGTTAGCGAGATCGCAGCAGAAAGAGGCCCATGAAAGCCATACAGGGTATGGCTGTCCTTTAAGGGGTTACAAAATTGTGGTTCATTCGCATCGAAAGAGCGAACTAAAGGGACGTGATACCAAAATGTTGAAACACTTGAAAGTGATGTAGCATAGCTGTAAAAAGCTGACTAGAAAATATCACCTGAACATCTCTATGTAAAAAAGGAAGATGTTTAACATCAATATTTCCTCAGTAGCCACATACCATTGTAAAGGGACTTGAAGCAGCCAATAAGGATGCTAGTCCCAGAACTTGTAAGTCAGGGCATCTGGCATGTGCATTTATTTCCCTTTTAGTTTAAGGAAGTGAACTCTCATGAGATTACAGTTAAGCAAAGTGTGACATCAGCATTAATGAAGCTGATTAGCTGTTGATTGTTTTCAAAATGCAGCTGACAGTATAACTGCTCACAGAGCACTAACTATTGGGAGCTGAAGAAATTTAGAGGTAAAATATATTTTACATAGAGATGTTCAGGTAATATTTTCTTGTCAGATTTGTATAGTTATGCTGCATCTTTTTCAAGCAATAAAGCAACGCATATGGATATTATGTCCCTTTAAGTGGTTGCTAACACTTGGATAGAAAGTAAAAAATCCCAGGGAGGTGTGCATTTAACCCCTCCTCCGCACACTTTAGTTTGCTCTTTTGAGTGCATACTCTCTTACAATTACTGCCTTTGTGTACCTTTACTAATATGAGGGTCTATTTTATACTCCATTAGAATTCCTGTGTTAATTGCCTTGCATGTTTTTGTTTCACAGGGATTTCACATTTGAAGCCATGGCAATGCATTAGAAAACATTTTGCAGAAGTAAAAACAACTAACTGAACATTGAGAATGACTGTATAAAGAGTTCCACTGAATTAACCAATAATATTAGCTCAATTAATTTTAAAATTAAAATTTTTACACATTTTGAAACATCCATTGCACTTTGTTGGAAATAAACATTGTGAGGTCTATATTTAAATTGTGTACAAGTTTCATAATTTAAAATTATGATTAGATGAATATCTGAAGCAATTGTGTTCAGAATGTGAACTGACCCTGAGCAAAAACTTTGAGAGGGAAAAAATCAGTGCAGACACCCAAGATGTACCCTCAAAACAGGTTTTTAAAGGTACCTGAATTGGAAAAGTACAAGTACTAGCAGACTTTCTGTCAGTACTTAAGATCGGGGTGACCTTTGGGGGGTAGGGGAGGAAAGAGAGCTGTTTGAGAGGGGTCAGGGAGGGATCAGGGGGTGGGATGTATCAGGTGGGAGGCTGATCTCTACACTAAAGCTAAAATTAACCCTACAAGCTACCTAATTAACCCCTTCACTGCTGTGCATAATACAATTGTGGTGCGCAGCGGCATTTAATGGCCTTCCAATTACCTAAAAGCAATGCCAAAGCCATATATGTCTGCTATTTCTGAACAAAGGGGATCACAGAGAAGCAGTTACAACCATTTGTGCCATAAATGCACAAGCTGTTTGCAAATAATTTCAGTGAGAAACCTAAAATTATGAAAAAGTTAACAATTTTTTTTTATTTTATCGCATTTGGTGGTGAAATGATGGCATGAAATATACCAAACTGGGCCTAGATCAATACTTTGGGTTGTATACTATAAAAAAATATATAGTTTTGATAGGTAAAAAAAAAAGCTCTATTTCTGTTTAAATGTAGTGATGGCAAAAATGCTAAAAATACTCTGGTCTTTTGGGGAAGTTTTTGTCTTAAGTGCCCGGTCCTTAAGGGGTTAAATTGTTTACAAGTAGCTCCTTTACCCCTATTTTGGCCTTTCAAATAGCTGATTTAGCTTGTGGTTTCCCAACCTATACTGAAAGTTTTGATACTGGAGTCTCAACTATTGAATACCCTAAGTCAACACAGCCAGCATTAGAAATTACACTCACAGTGGGGTGCTGGATAGTTAAGCAATAAAATAATAATTTTCCATTGTTCTCTAGGTGTATTGAGATGAGCTTTAGTTTTCCAGACAAATATAAGAAAGGAAGCAATTGTGTGTATACAAAGTGATAGCATGAGATATATTACCTAAAGCTCAACCCATTGTAATAGGCTGTGGTTTAGAAGCACAAAACCAGCTACTTCATATACACAAATAAACCTGAAAATGCAATTTCTCATAAATGTTATACTCTGCAGCTGGTATAACAAGTAATTGAAATACATTAATATAAAAACAATTTTACTGTGCACTGTCTCTTTTAAGCTAAAATTAATGAATTGCTATATGACACTTGTCTGTATTTAAGAGATAACAATTACCACTGGGAAATCAGACCGGTCCTGGAAATTTTTGAAGACTGGCCCCAGCAGTCCAATCCGGCACTGACAATCACTATCTGTGTTTTTAATAGTCTAATGAAAGTTAAAAATTAAGTATTTTTTTATTTGTACATATAAGAAACCATCATAATAAAACAGAGGTATGTGGAAACATCTGAAAAACATTAAACATAATATAAATCTAATATAGAATAGGGATGGGCGAATGTTTTGAAACATTCGAAAATTGAAACAAATTTTAACACATTCGTTTGAATGTTTGCACAACATGCTAACAACATTAGTTTTATCTAATATTAATTCTAATGCTTTCTTTAAATGTGATATTCTATTCAAGGTTTTTCTAATAATTCGATTCAAATTATGCAATATTCGAATTCGAAAATTCGAATCTATATATTTGTAATAGTATTTCTAATGCTTTCTTTAAATGTAATATTCAAATTATGCAATATTCGAATTCGAAAAATTTGAATGGATATATTTCTAAATTCCCTACCACGTGAACTATTGAACTTCTGAATAGTATTTGTTAAATTGAATGTTAAATTCGAAATTTCGAATGAGCATATTCGATTTCATTATGAACATTCAAAAAACGAAAGTAACATTCGATTACCGAATTTTAATGGATTTTCATTCTTATCAACATTTGATTTTCCAAACAAATGTCTACAGGACTATTCGTTCTACCAAACGAATTACACTTTCAGCACATTCGCCCATCCCTATTATAGAACATATGAAGTAGATGGTCCATGTATCAATGTCTGAAACAACTTAAACAGTTATGTAGATTGGCTATTTCAATATCTGGTAAAAATAAATGTCTACAATATATTGAAAATCTCTATTGAACAAATTCTTCTACAACTTCAACAAACATACCCAGAAAAAAAATGGATACAAAAAAGAAAACAATAAGGTGAAGCTCAAAGATAAATAAAAAAAAAACACACACAAATTACATAGCAACATAAAGGCAAATTCATCTAAATGGTAAACGCGTGTTCCAGTATTGCATACCCTGTAAAATATTCATTGTGCCCTGGTAATGTACAATAAGTAGGGATGGGCGAATGTGTTTATATCCGAATTCGAATGTTAGAACAAATGTTATTGTAGAAATTCGATTTACATAATAGAATGTTGATAAGAACGAAAATTCTTAAAAATTCGATTTTCGAATGTTATTTACAGTTTTTGAATGTCACATTCGAATTCGAATGTCATATTCGAATTCAAATGTTACATTCGAATTCGAATGTTACATTCGAATATCACATTCAAATTCGAATATTACATTTATAAAACACAATTGTAGACTAAAAAACATTATTTCGAATGTCACATTCGAATCGAATATCACATTTGAATCGAATGTCACATTCGAATTCGAATATTACATTTATAAAACACAGTATTAGACTAGAAATACTATTTCAAATTTGAATGTCACATTCAAATCGAATATCACATTTGAATCGAATGTCACATTCGAATTCGAATATTACATTTATAAAACACAGTATTAGACTAGAAATACTATTTCAAATTTGAATGTCACATTCGAATCGAATATCACATTTAAAACACAGTTGTAGACTAGAAATACTATTTCAAATTTGAATGTCACATTCGAATTCGAATGTCACATTCAAATTTGAATATTACATTTCAAAATTGAATGAATACATAGCTAAACGTTCTATTATTCGAAAGAATATTTTCGAATTTTATTGAAAAATTCGAAAACGAAAATTCAAAAATAGAATGTTAGAATGTTATATAAACATTCAAAATTCGATTCGAACGAACGAATGTATAAAAATTCGTTTTAAATTTCGAATTTTTAGAAACATTCGCCCATCCCTAACAATAAGGAATGAGTCAAGATCTATGAAAAAGAGAATGGAGAATAAGCAAAATGCAGTACATAATTTTGACTTTTAAAAGTCAACAATCTGTATGATTGATAACAACCAGAATATGTATGTAAGGTCATATCCAGCCCTGGCTAGAGGTGTATAGGATGATCATACCCTAAATATTTTGTTTAGCTATTGATTAGTAACCTGCATAGCTTATTACGCAGTTTGCATTTCTGGTCAGGTGAAAGGTTAGATAAAAAGATTATAGGATCAAGCATAAGTTTGACTATTGGATCGATTATTAACGTCACTTAATAACTCAGACCTTATATGGGGACAGGTCACCCATATAAGGTATGGTACCTGTGCACCCTGTCTCGCATTTATCTGTTGCCACTGGAAAAACGTGTTTTAATCTTTGTAGAGTTAAGTACCAATGGGAAAGTCATTTTAGATTAGTTTCTAGTAATTGTGTTGAATTACTTTTTATTTCACATTCCATTTCCAGTGTTCTTCACATAGCAGAATATGTTCTATTTATTCATAAATACATATTTCTACATATATTTGATGGTATTTTTGTACAATATATACCTATACATATAGATGATTATATATATATATATATATATATATATATATATATATATACAGTAGGTATTGATATATACAGATATAATTATGAATAGCTATTTAAAATACAAAGAATGTATTCTGCTATATGCAGAACATTGGAATGTGAACTATAACAAGATTACACTCCACCTCTGACATTACTGGCACGTGATGACATTCCAGTGACGTCAGGGGTGGAGTGTAACCTTGTTGGTTGGAGCAGAGGTTGGTTACTGCTTACATCAGTAACGGAGGATAGCTCTTGCTAACCCTGGCTATCATTGAGATGTACTGAGCATTTGACATTTTCATGTTTTAAAATAAATGTTATTGTCGAAATCCATGGAATACTGTTTGCCTACCAGTATAAAAGTAGGTGTGTGCATTTAAGAGAGCTTATTATGGCTCCACCTAACGTCAGTAGTGAATCATCCATTGAGATATGAACATATATTATTTTACAGTATTACACTGTTTTATTTTTATTTTCTTTCCTTTGAGCATCACCTAGATCATCAGATCACTTTATTTGTCACCATTATTTAGATTGACATGTCCTTTATTTGATCATTTTATTATTATTATTATTATTATTATTATTATTATATCATTTTTATTACTATTGTGTATATATTTTTGTGGTGAGTATATTGCACATTTTCAAGGTATAAATGTAGATGGGGCAAGTCATAAACTTGCATTATTCGCTGATGATATTTTATTAATTATATCCTATCTTGTACATTTCTCTCTGGTGCAAGGAACTTGGGTCTGCATCCAACTTTTTAATTAGCTTAAATATATCTGAGCTGTTCCCTCTCAATCTCTCTTGCAAAGAACACAGTGATTTGTAAGTAAACAACCTCTTTAGAAATAAAACAGAAATAAAACAGATAATATTTTTATTTATTCAAAGCAAATTATGGTAAACTATTAGCCGAACAAGAAAGACTTACCTCCTCTTAGCTTCCGAGGAGTCTTTCATGGCTGAGCATAATTCATGCAGTCAAAATGACACCTCTATACTCTATATTTTCTAAACTATACCTATCCCAGATGATTACATACATAAAATGCCACATTTGATAAATGACTATGGTCTAGATCAGTGATTTTTAACCTTTTTTTTTGCAGTGACACACTTTTTTACATTAAAAAATCCTGTGGCACACCACCATCCCAAAATTTTTAAAAAATCACACATTGTAGCCTAATACAGCATATATATATATACACATACACACAAACACACACATACTATATGTATTGTGCTGTTATGCCATGCCTCCTACAAACTACCCCTGCACTGGGAGTAAAAAACAAGCAAAGTTTAAAAAATATGTCACACTGTTGTCAGTCTGCCGTGGCACACCTGAGGATCTCTCACGGCACACTAGTGTGCCACGGCACACTGGTTGAAAAACACTGGTCTAGATTATGAGTGGCACGCTAACAGTTGCGCACCAGAGAAAAGGGTCTATTGTGGCTCTTTGCATGCATCGGAAGTAGCACGTGCATTAGAAATTGAAAGTAAATGCATTCGCTCTAAAAAAATAGTTTTTAACGCGCATTGGAATAGCGCAACTTTAAAGCACTGGTTAACTGTTATACTAAAGTAAAAAGATGCACAAAACGTTACTCAATCTATCACCGTTTTTGGCAAGACCTAGCTGGACACATTATGAACATTACACAGTTGAAATAGGCAGTTCTCCACCACTGCTGTGTGTTTACAAGTATATAACCTAATATATGTTTTACAGCAGGCAATCACTTTCACCCTTTCTTACTATATATCATAGTTTTAGTGTTACTGGACATTCCCTTTCACCATGGATATCTTAATCAGAGATAAAGGCTGAGACTGAATTTCAAGTGTTTACTGGTGACTTACAATTTATACTTAAACATAGGCTATATCATAAGGTGCAGTAGGGCTTTAGTAGCAAGAGGGTTTGCCCCGTTGTCAGTGGCCAAGAAGGAAGAACAAAGTTTTAAATTCTATGTCTAGATGCTGCCTATATTACTGCCGTATAAGAGTGTAGTCTCAATAAGCCCTCACAGGTGACCATGGGCTACACATATGTTTTATGAAGACTTTATGTCAATATTGTTTATATCTATGTCTATTAACTGTCATTTGTATGAAAGTTGTCTGATCTAGAATGTAACCTACTTCTTGCCTAAGCTATGTAATAGGGTCTGTTCATGTTTCTGCTTCATAGCCTGCCCATTTGGAAAGCTGTATAATATTAAGGTCCACTTGCTCTCTATATCTCCACCACTGGCTGTACATCCTCATGCACAGCACTATTTTAGAGCCCTTAATACCCAAATAGAAACTTGTTTACTTCCCCCATATATTCCTTATGCTGGGTAATCCGTTACCCATAGTCTCCCTACTCTGCTCATGTCATCTTGCTACTATTTGGGTTTGTTCCATGCATCTCCCATGCCCTACCAGTTGACCACTGGGTTGCACCATATTCTTCAGAAGCTCAGGTACACTTTGATTGTTACTCTTAATTGTCTATATCGCCAAACTCCTTATACTGTACCAGCCCAGTTTTATACCTAACTACATGAATGCTACTGCTTTCAATGCAAAATTACTGATACTTAGCCCAGGTGTTTGTTAAGTTTATTTACATTGTGTGTTCCTTTACACTGGTTGTATTTTGTAAAAATGTGTTTGTATATGTTGTATTTAGTTATATATCCATGATATATAATAGTTGAAGTGCTTAATAGTAAGCTATTGGTCTGAATGTGACCTTCCTATGATAGTGAACATTTTGGGCTAGAAAGGGACCTCTCCTATACTTTGCCCCTCACTATTACCCCCTTGTTTCACTTCAGTATAATATGGAGTCCAAGAGTGGCTCCTCTCCTATTTTCTTTTGGGGGTAAACCTACTTTGTATTTATATATGTGTTATTTTTCTAGGGGCCTCCAAAATCATTATAACAAAATATAAAGAAGAGGTAATTGGATTATGCTACCAACTACAACTATCTATCTCTTGTAATATCCTAATGCAATGTACTCTTCTTGTTTTTCTTTTGTATGCATACTTACCTCAATAAAAATAAAATTAAAAAAAAAAAAAAAAAGGGGAAAAAAAAATGCCCAAATAAAGCAATCGATTTAGCCCATAAAAAAAAAAAAAAAAAAAAGATGCACAAAACACATAAAAAAAAATTAAAAGTACAGTTACACTCATAATAACACTATCTAATAAAAAATATTTAAAAAATATTGCAATAAAAAGTTATAAGGTCTCAAAGGTATTAGGTCTCAGGTGTTAGGAAAAAAAAAGACACACAAATGGCTTTAACTTAGAGATATACATTTACATGTCCAAATATGTATATATATTTTGTGTGTGTGTGTGTATGTATGTATGTATGGGTGTGTATGTATACACATGCCCTTAGAGAGATACAACTGCACCTCACTGATGAGGCCCACAGAAGGCCGAAACGATCGTCTGGGGTTGTTGTTTCTTTTGTTCAGAGAAGAATTGCCTGGTATTTCGGCGCTGGACTGTCATTGGGCAGGATCAGACTGATATGCTACAGGATATTTTTTCTCTGTGGAAAGGCATCAACGTGTGCTAAAAGAACGCGCACCCTGAGTTGCAATTGAAATGAACAGGCATGGAAGTTATTCTAGCTTTTGTTCTATCTCATGAGTGCTGTTCTCTCTTTTCTGATATTTATGCAAATTACTCTCAGGTCTCCCTAAGAGTAATGGGGGAAACCAGACGTGGACTCCTTGCACACATGCCCTTAGAGAGATACAACTGCACCTCACTGATGAGGCCCACAGAAGGCCGAAATGATCGTCTGGGGTTGTTGTTTCTTTTGTTCAGAGAAGAATTGCCTGGTATTTCGGCGCTGGACTGTCATTGGGCAGGATCAGACTGATATGCTACAGACTGATGTGCTGTTCTCTCTTTTCTGATATATATATATATATATATATATATATATATATATATATATATATATATATATATATATATATATATATATTCACAAAAGTAGAAATACTGAGCCTCTCCTGTCCAGCACTTTTGTGAATAAAAGTACTCTCTACTCTCCCCTTGCACCAAAGGTCTGATAAGTACTAAACATTTGGACCTTTGTGTTACTACCCCTTTTTATTGGTAAAACTGATAGTGCTGACAACAACCCTCTCTTTTATATATATATATATATATATATATATATATATATGTATGTATGTATGTGTTTACATATGTATTTACAGACTTATAGAATTTAGGGATGTGTCCCGCTGTCCCGGGATGATTGATGTCTGTCCTGCATTGCCCCATGCATTTTAATTTTATTAATTTTCATTTTTTTTTATATTGGTGCATGTGACTGCATGTGCCGTATTGACTCGTCTTTGAGCTCAGGCATGAGAAGGCAGCGACTGTGCTGCGGTGTCACCTCAGGACTAGTCACTGTGTCTACTTACTAGTGGAGTGTGCCAAATTAAAAAAAAATAGTGTTTTATGTCCCTTTAGGTCCAAAACAGTCAAGTTCCAGGAATCTCTACAGTTCAGTGAGTATATGGTAGGGCAGCTCCTTTTAATATCAAACAGACAAACTTCAGGGCAGCGCTCAGAAACTCTTGCTCTCTCAGTGTAGCAGTAAACTGACAATGCACTGGTCTTCGTGCTGCAAGTAACACACCCCCTTCGATATCCGTTGGCGTCAACAACATGACGAGTAGTGATGTCCCGAACTGTTCGCCCGCGAACGGTTCACAGCGAACATAGGTTGTTCGCGTTCGCGTTTGTGGGCGAACACATGGCGATGTTCGATCCGCCCCTATGTGTCATCATTGTGGAAACTTTGATCCTTTATGTCACAGCCGCCTGACACATTAGAGCCAATCAACATCAGACACTCCCTCACAGACACTCCCAGCTACTCGGAATCCGCCATTTTAGACTCATAACGACCTTGCTTTTTTAATGAGAGGACGTGTTGTGTTTTTGCTCCTGACATTAATAGGAAAAACATAGCTAGGCTAGTGTATTTACAGTCCAGAAGGACTCCACTCATCTCTGCTGCAAGCACAGCACCCCAAAAAGCCCTTTTTAGGGCTATATTTCGTGCCGTTTTTTTTTTTTTGTTTCTTTTTTTTTTATTAGCATTTGCCTGGCTTTCAGCTGTGTGTTTAAGGCTCACAGCATATGCTGTGACTACTGCCACCACTGATATCTCCCTAACAACATTAGTTTAAATTTAACTAACCCAAAAATATAATTATTTTTCTAGTGTAATTTTTTTTCATTTTCTATCAGGCCAGTGTCACACAGCATATACTCTGGTTCATTGCTCTGTGCCAGCCAGCAGCCAGCAGTGTTAATATCCGTTTATAACATTATTTTTAATTTAAAAAAAAAACACAAAAAAATATTTTTCTAGTGTAATCTAATTACATTTACTATCATGCCTGTGTCTGTCAGGCTCACTCAGCATTAATATACCTCTTTTTTTTCAGTCTTTTGGTTAATTGGTCTGTGCCAGGCAGCCACCCAGCACTCATATCTATTTTTCTTTCACCTTAATTTTAATATATAAAAAAAAAAAAGTTTAAATTTGTTTGCTAGTGTAATCTAATATAATTTTCTATCTGGCCTGTGTGTTTTGCTGACATAGAGAGCCTACTGTGTTTACTTGCTGCCCTCCCTAGTCTATGAGCCACGACTCATATGTGTTTAACCTTTTTTTAATTCCCCCCCAAAAAAAAATAATTTCATTCATTTTTCTAGTGTAATCTAATAGTATTTTCTATCAGGCGTGTGTGTATCCGACATACAGAGCCTACTGTTTTTAATAGCTGCCCTTCCAAGGCTATCAGCCACGACTCATATGTATGTGCTTAACCTTTTTCTTAAAATTTCCAAAAAAAAGTCTTTAAATCATTATGCTAGTGTAATCTAATTGTATTTTCTATCAGGCCTGTGTCTAACTGTCTATCTGACTTACACAGCATACTGTTGTTATAATTGCTGCCCTACGTAGCAGCCAGCCAGTGCGACCACTCATAGAGTCATATGTGCATTGCACTTCTTAACATAATTTTAATATTAGAATCTAAAATTTTAAAATATTTTGCTAGTGTAATGTAACTTAATTTTCTATCAGTCCTGTGTTTTTGTCACTTACACAGCATACTGTGTTAAATTGCTGCCCTACCTACCATCCACGACTCATATCTGCCAGCCTGTCTGCCAGGCCCAAGTAGCCAATTAGTGGCACCAATCACAATTCTTGTAACAGTAATAAAAAAAAAAACACATAATTTTTTGGACTGCAAATATTCAGTCTCCTAGGGCCATTGAATTTCATTTACCTCCTGCCTGCCACTGCCAGCCTTTTGTGCCAGGCCGTCTAGCCAACTATTTACACCAATCATAATTGTTGTCACAGTCAGACAGTATAGTTATTAATTTAAATAAAAAAATTTTTTAGTGTTGATCTTAACCCTCAGTTTGCTCGTGCCTTTGAATTGCACTTTTCTACAGCCTTCCAAGCCTGTGTGCCAGGCCTACTTAAAAAATATTTACACCAATCATATTTGTTGTGACAGTATTCTAATAATTAAAAATTAAAATTTTTGCTAATAGTTGCTGTGATTTGAATCCTCAGTTTGCTGGTGCCATTGAATAGCACTTTCCTCCTGCCTTGCAGCCTGCTGTGAGCCAGGCCCACCTAGCCAATTGTTGTCAGCAATCATATTTCTGTTAACAGTATTTCAAAAATTGTCAATCATCACTGTTTAGACTGTCAGCAATCAGTCTCCTAGTTTCCTTGAATTGCATCTCCCTCCTGCCTGCCATCCTTTTGTGCCAGGCCGTCTTGCCAACTATTTACACCAATCCAAATTTTTTGTCACAGTATAGTTACTAATTAAAATTAAAAAAATCTTTATTGTTGATGATCTTAACCCTCAGTTTGCTCGTGCCTTTGAATTGCACTTTTCTACAGCCTTCCAAGCCTGTGTGCCAGGCCTACTTAAAAAATATTTATACCAATCATATTTGTTGTGACAGTATTCTAATAATTAAAAATTAAAATTTTTGCTAATAGTTGCTGTGATTTGAATCCTCAGTTTGCTGGTGCCATTAAATAGCACTTTCCTCCTGCCTTGCAGCCTGCTGTGAGCCAGGCCCACCTAGCCAATTGTTGTCAGCAATCATATTTCTGTTAACAGTATTGCAAAAATTGTCAATCATCACTGTTTAGACTGTCAGTAATCAGTCTCCTAGTGTCCTTGAATTGCATCTCCCTCCTGCCTGCCATCCTTTTGTGCCAGGCCGTCTTGCCAACTATTTACACCAATCCAAATTTTTTCTCACAGTATAGTTACTAATTACAATTAAAAAAATCTTTATTGTTGATGATCTTAACCCTCAGTTTGCTTGTGCCTTTGAATTGCACTTTTCTACAGCCTTCCAAGCCTGTGTGCCAGGCCTACTTAAAAAATATTTACACCAATCATATTTGTTGTGACAGTATTCTAATAATTAAAAATTAAAATTTTTGGTAATAGTTGCTGTGATTTGAATCGTCAGTTTGCTGGTGCCATTGAATAACACTTTCCTCCTGCCTTGCAGCCTGCTGTGAGCCAGGCCCACCTAGCCAATTGTTGTCAGCAATCATATTTCTGTTAACAGTATTGCAAAAATTGTCAATCATCACTGTTTAGACTGTCAGTAATCAGTCTCCTAGTGTCCTTGAATTGCATCTCCCTCCTGCCTGCCATCCTTTTGTGCCAGGCCGTCTTGCCAACTATTTACACCAATCCTAATTTTTTGTCACAGTATAGTTACTAATTACAATTACATTTTTTTTTATTGTTGATGATCTTAATCCTCAGTTTGCTCGTGCCCTAGAATAGCACTTTTCTACAGCCTTCCAAGCCTGTGTGCCAGGCCTACTTAAAAAATATTTACACCAATCATATTTGTTGTGACAGTATTCTAATAATTAAAAATGAAAATTTTTGGTAATAGTTGCTGTGATTTGAATCCTCAGTTTGCTGGTGCCATTGAATAGCACTTTCCTTCTGCCTTGCAGCCTGCTGTGAGCCAGGCCCACCTAGCCAATTGTTGTCAGCAATCATATTTCTTTTAACAGTATTGCAAAAATTGTCAATCATCACTGTTTTGACTGTCATTAATCAGTCTCCTAGTGTCCTTGAATTGCATCTCCCTCCTGCCAGCCATCCTTTTGTGCCAGGCCGTCTTGCCAAATATTTACACCAATCCTAATTGTTGTCACAGTATAGTTACTAATTAAAATAAAAAAAATCTTGATTGTTGATCTTAATCCTCATTTTGCTTGTGCCATTGAATTGCACTTTTCTACTGCCTGCCAGCCTGTGTGCCAGGCCCAACTATCCGATTAGTGCTAGCAATCATATTTCTTTTAACAGTATTGCAAAATTTGTCAACCAACACTGTTTTGACTGTCAATCTGCAGTCTACTAGTGCCCTTGAATTGCATTTTCCTCCTGCCTGCCTGCCTGTGTGCCAGTCCCAACTAGCCAATTAGTGCCACCACTCATATTTATTGTAACAGGATTGGAATTTTTGTTAATCATAACTGTTTTGACTGTGATTCTTCAGTCTCCAAGTGCAATTGAATTGCAGTTTCCTTTCTCCCAGCGTGTGTGCCAGACAGGCTCATTTGTCAAATAGTGCCAAACAATCATATTTGTTACCACAGTACTAGTAATATTTCAAAAAATTAACAATTTGTGATTTTTAAAACATCTGTCTTTTTTGTTGTTGTCAGTCTCACAGCGTATGCTGTGCCCACTTTCACAGTGCCACCACTCAATTGGTGTAATAGTATTGTTAGTGTCCATTTAAAAAAAAATGACAGGCAGAGGCAGGCCACCCCGCAGGTTCCGTGGTCGTGGTCGTGGTGCTGTGATTCCTTTAGACCCTACAAATATGCACATTGTTCAGACGCCGGGTGCCAGGGGGGATGCAAAAACTTCTGAGGAGGACCTAGTTGAATGGCTAACACAGGAAACCCAATCTTCTTCAGCTTCCGCTGCTAGTCCTCCTAACCTTGACGCACCATCTAAGTCCAGCTGTGCTTTGGGCAGGTCTCAAGTGACCAGTGCCACTCTGCCGCCTGTCGCCACCACCAACACTAGCACCACAGCCGCTTCACTTGATATGTCACAGGAGTTATTGACACATCATTTTGAAGAAATGAGTGATGCGCAACCATCATTGACAGAGGATGTAGATAATAGTGATCAGTCTCAGTCAGGCAGCATTACCGACATGGAGGTACGGTGTGATGATGATGATGATGTTGTACCCGCTGCTGCTTCCTTTCTTGATGTTTCAGATACAAGTGAAGCGGTTGATGATGATGTGTCGGTGGATGTCACGTGGGTGCCTGCTAGAAGAGAAGAAGAAGAGGGGGAAGTTCAGATGGGGAGACAGAGAGGAGGAGGAGGAGGAGACGATTTGGAAGCACAGGGAGCTAGTGGCACAGTCAGACAGCATGCATCGTCACCAGGGGTCAGCCAGACAGCCCGCCGACGCCCATCAACGCATGCTGTTGCCACCACCAGAATGCCATCATTGCAGAGCTCAGCAGTGTGGCATTTTTTGTGTGTGTCTGCCTCTGACAACAGCGATGCCATTTGCAACCTGTGCCAAAAGAAACTGAGTCGTGGGAAGTCCAACAGCCACCTAGGTACAACTGCTTTGCGAAGGCACATGGTCTCCCATCACAAAGGCCGATGGGAAGAACACATGAGTATAAGCAGCACACAAAGTGAAAGCCACCCTCCTCCTCCTGCTCCAGCATCTTCAGCCACGTCAACCAGTGCTGTCCTCCTTGCCCCCTCTCAACCATCCTCCACTCAGTCTCTCTTACGTAGCAGTTCCTGGTCATCTGCCCACAGTCAGGTGTCTGTCAAGGACATGTTTGAGCGTAAGAAGCCAATTTCTCAAAGTCACCCCCTTGCCCGGCGTCTGACAGCTGGCTTGTCTGAACTCTTAGCCCGCCAGCTTTTACCATACAAGCTGGTGGAGTCTGATGCTTTCAAAAAATTTGTATCTATTGGGACACCGCAGTGGAAGGTACCTGGCAGAAATTTCTTTTCACAAAAGGCAATCCCAAACCTGTACTCTGTTGTGAGAAAGGAAGTTATGGCATGTCTGGCACACAGCGTTGGGGCAAAGGTCCATATGACCACGGATAGCTGGTCTGCAAAGCATGGTCAGGGCAGGTATATCACCTACACTGCGCATTGGGTAAACCTGCTGACTTCTGACAAGCATGGAATGCATGGCTCTGCAGAAGAGTTGGTGACACCGCCACGACTTGCAGGCAGGCCTGCTTCTACCTCATCTACTCCTCCTACTCCATCCTCTTCCATAACCTCTTCCTCAGCTGAGTCCTCTTCAACTTCTGCGTCTTGCTCCACATCTATGGCACCCCCCCCCCAGCTCCCCAGGTACTATGCTACATCCCGGGTACGGCAGTGTCACGCCGTCTTGGGGTTGACTTGCCTGAAAGCGGAGAGTCACACCGCACCAGCACTCCTGACCGCCCTGAACGCACAGGTGGATCAGTGGCTGACTCCGCACCAACTGGAGATTGGCAAGGTTGTTTCTGACAATGGAAGTAATTTTGTGGCGGCATTGAAATTGGGCAAGTTGACACATGTGCCGTGCATGGCACATGTGTGTAATCTGATTGTACAACGATTTGTCCATAAGTAACCAGGCTTACAGGACGTCCTGAAGCAGGCCAGGAAGGTGTGTGGCCATTTCAGGCGTTCCTACACGGCCATGGCGCACTTGTCTGATATCCAGTGTCGAAACAACCTGCCAGTGAGGCGCTTGATTTGCGACAGCCCGACACGGTGGAATTCAACACTCCTAATGTTTGACCGCCTGCTCCAACAAGAAAAAGCTGTTAATGAGTATTTGTATGACCGGGGTGCTAGGCCAGCCTCTGGGGAGCTGGGGATATTTTTGCCAAATTACTGGACGCTCATGCGCAATGCCTGTAGGCTCATGCGTCCTTTTGAGGAGGTGACAAACCTTGTCAGTCGCACCGAAGGCACCATCAGCGACATCATACCATTTGTTTTCTTCCTGGAGCGTGCCCTGCGAAGAGTGCTGGATCAGGCAGTAGATGAGCGTGAAGAGGAAGCGGGAGAGTTGTGGTGTCCATCACCCCCACAAACAGCCGAATCAGCATTGCTTGCTGGACCTGCGGCAACGCAGGAAGAGGATTATGAGGAAGAGGAGTCAGAGGAGGAATGTGGCTTTGGGGAGGATGAGGAGGAGGAAGACCGAGCACAACAGTCATCCCAGGGTGCTCGTTGTTGTCACCTCTCTGGTACCCATGGTGTTGTACGTGGCTGGGGGGAAGAAGATACCATCAGTGAGATCAGTGAGGAGGAGGAACGCGACATGATTAGCTCAGCATCCAACATTGTTCAAATGGGTTCTTTCATGCTGTCGTGCCTGTTGAGGGACCCTCGTATAAAAAAGCTGAAGGAGAATGACCTGTACTGGGTGTCCACGCTCCTTGACCCCCGGTATAAGCATAAAGTGCCTGAAATGTTACCAAATTCCCGCAAGTCGGAAAGGATGGAGCATTTTCATAATAAATTAAAAACTATGCTTTATACAGCGTATAAGGATGATGTCACAGCACCACGGGAATGTAACAGGGGAAGAGATGAAATTAATCCTCCTCCTCCCACGACCACGGCGGCAAGGACCGGGCGCTTTCCTGACGTCTTGTTGATGGAGGACATGCGTACCTTTTTAACTCCCATGCACCATCAGAGCCTTTCGGGATCCAGCCTTAGAGAAAGACTCAACCGACAGGTAGCAGACTACCTAGCTTTAACTGCGGATCTCGACACTCTCAGGAGTGATGGACCCCTTGACTACTGGGTGTGCAGGCTGGACTTGTGGCCTGAGCTATCCCAATTTGCAATGGAACTTCTGGCCTGCCCCGCTTCAAGTGTCCTGTCCGAAAGGACTTTTAGTGCAGCAGGAGGTTTTGTCACTGAGAAGAGAAGTCGCCTAGGTCAAAAAAGCCTTGACTATTTCACTTTTATAAAAATGAATGAGGGCTGGATCCCGAAGGGACTGACATTGGGCGATACATTTGAATAAAAAACTACTGATGATGATATGAGCTGCCTTGGGCTACAACTGGTACACAGGCTGGCCTTTTTTTTTGGTTATAAAGACGGAGGACTTGCTTGACTTATCCGCCAACAACTAGTGTTCAAGCCACAAGCTTTTAGGGCACTTTATAAATGTTTTACAAACATCGATTTTTCTGGCCGCTGCTACAGCAGTTGCTCCAACAATACCCCAATTTTTCAGTCATTTGTACATTCCTAATTTTTCTGGCCTCTGCTGCATCTCTGTGGGTACAAAACTCAAATAAAAAAAATAATGCACATAACACTAGTGATTAAACTGTTATGAATTGTACAACTTTACACACCACTCATATCCGGTGTACCATTCAATTGAACGCAAAATGCAACAAATTTGAAAGAGTAGGACCGACCAAGCATCTTTATCCATCTCTTGGTTGCTCTATATTATCTCCGTGTTCCATCTATGACATACCTGTACTCTATTGTGCAAAAAGGTGGCATATGTTGTGTTTCATGCTGTTGTGCCTGTTGCGGGTCGTGGCCCATGATATAAAAAGGCTGAAGGAGAACGACCTGTAGTAATGGGTGCCCCATCCAGTTTTTAGAAAAATGTTCCTGGTTCCTCTCAATTATCTTTGGGTTTCTAAAATGGATGCCATACCTGTACTCGCTTGTGCAAAAGGATGGCATATGTGGTGGTGTTTCCTGCAGTTGTTTCTGTTGAGGGTGCTGGACCCTCTTATAAAAAAGCTGAAGGAGAACGACCTGGAGTGGGAGTCCAAGCATGGTTTTTGGTGCTATTTCACTTTTACAAACAATTATCTGTGGGTTTCACAAATCAATGCCGTACCAGTACTCTATTGTTCCAAAGTATGCCATATGTTCTCTTTCCTGCTGGTATTTTGTTTGAGGGTCCTGGACACTCTTATAAAAAGGCCTAAGGTGAAAGAGGTGTACTGGGTGTCCACTCATTTTTATTTTCTATTTCTCATTTGACCAAAATTATCTCTGGTTTTGTAAAATCAATGCCGTACCTGTACTCTATTGTTCAAAAGGATGCCATACGTCTTCTTTCCTGCTGGTGTTTTTTTTGAGTGTCCAGGACCCTCTTATAAAAAGGCCTAAGGAGAAAGAAGTGTACTGGTTGGCCACTCATTTTTATTTTTCTATTTAACAATTGAACAAAATGATCTCTGGGTTTGTAAAATCAATGCTGTACCTGTACTCTATTGTTCAAAAGGATGCCATACGTCCTCTTTCCTGCTGGTGTTTTTTTTGAGGGTCCAGGACCCTCTTATAAAAAGGCCTAAGGAGAAAGAGGTGTACTGGCTGTCCATCGAATCATTTTTTTTATTCAAATTTACATTTTAAAAAAAATTTCTATGGGTTTCTAAAATCTATGCCTTTCCTGTACTCTATTGTTCAAAAGTATGCCATATGTCCTCTTTCCTGCTGGTTTTTTGTTTGAGGGTCCTGGACCCTCTTATAAAAAGGCCTTATGGATAAAGCATTGTACTGGGTGTCCATCCAATCATTTTTTTTAATTAAAATTCACGGTTGCAACAAATTATCCCCGGGTTTCTAAAATCAATGCCTTTCCTATAATCTTTTTTTCACAAAGGATGCCATATGTCCTCTTTCCTACTGCTGGTTTTGTTGAGTGTCCTGGAGCCTCTGCTAAAAAGGCCTAAGGATAAAGAAGTGTACTGGGTGTCTATTCAATGTTTTTTTAGATTTCACGGTTGTAACAAATTTTTTCTGTCTTTCAAAAATCAATGCCTTTCCTGTAATCTATTTTTCAAAAGGATGCCATATGTCCTATTTCATGCTGTTCTTTCTGTTGAGGCTCCGGGACACTCTTATAAAAAGGACTAAGGATAAAGAAGTGTACTGGGTGTCCAATCAATGTTTTTTTTCCTATTTCCCGGGTCATATAACTGATCTCTGTGTTTCTAAAATCAATGCCTTTCCTGTAATCTAATTTTCAAAAGTATGCCATATGTCCTCTTTCCTGCTGGTGGTTTTTTTGAGGGTCCAGGACCCTCTTATAAAAAGGCCTAAGGAGAAAGTGGTGTACTGGGTGTCCATCGAATCATTTTTTTGATTCAAATTTACATTTGCAAAAAATTATCTATGGGTTTCTAAAATCAATGCCTTTCCTGTACTCTTACTCTATTGTTAAAAAGTATGCCATATGTCCTCTTTCCTACTGCTGGTTTTGTTGAGTGTCCTGGAGCCTCTGCTAAAAAGGCCTAAGGATAAAGAAGTGTACTGGGTGTCTATTCAATGTTTTTTTAGATTTCACGGTTGTAACAAATTTTTTCTGTCTTTCAAAAATCAATGCCTTTCCTGTAATCTATTTTTCAAAAGGATGCCATATGTCCTATTTCATGCTGTTCTTTCTGTTGAGGCTCCGGGACACTCTTATAAAAAGGACTAAGGATAAAGAAGTGTACTGGGTGTCCAATCAATGTTTTTTTTTCTATTTCCCGGGTCATATAACTGATCTCTGTGTTTCTAAAATCAATGCCTTTCCTGTAATCTAATTTTCAAAAGTATGCCATATGTCCTCTTTCCTGCTGGTGTTTTTTTTGAGGGTCCAGGACCCTCTTATAAAAAGGCCTAAGGAGAAAGTGGTGTACTGGGTGTCCATCGAATCATTTTTTTGATTCAAATTTACATTTGCAAAAAATTATCTATGGGTTTCTAAAATCAATGCCTTTCCTCTACTCTTACTCTATTGTTAAAAAGTATGCCATATGGAGGGGCGGAGCCGGAACGCCGTCTAAGATGGCCGCACCTAAGTGAGCTCCTTAAAGTGGTGAGGAGTAAGGCACATTTTCCACAAGCCTAGACCTGCTTTTTGACCAAATAAAGGTGGCAGCAGACTAAGTACCACTCACGCAGCACATCGATACCTTCCGATGTCCTGAATCCTCAGCGGCACAGCCGCGCGATCTGCGGCCTACACAGAGAAAGCCCAAGTTCTCTGCAGCCCGTGTCACGCCAGCATCTGCAGCTTTGAAGAGACACTCCACACAGAACATTACCGCCAACAGCAGACAACGTTAGAATACCCGGCTCAATAAGGTAAACATCAGCCTTTCGTCACTAAAACACAATGGCATACAGGGCAGTTTACATACCGGGAGGGCTATATACAAAGAAGATCCAGAGTAATTAAGATCTGCCTACCTATCTAATAAGAGAAAGCTGTGTAAAAGAATTTGTTGTTAATGGGCTACCATCCGGGTGCAATTCATGACAAGATTACTTATAATTGATATAGACTGTTATAACAAGCCATAAAATAACGGCTTTGCACAAATCCAGATAAGAATTTCTTTCATATATATATCACCACGTGGGCCTAAGGAAATAGCAACCTAAAACAGCCACTGCAGCACAATAACGATTTATATAATCTCTTCAATGTACTATACTAAATTCAATCTACTACCACACTCTAAGGGATTAACTAACTCAGTTATATAGAAGGAAACTGCTGCTTTTGGTCTAACACTATATCAACACATCATACAACTTTACTCTTTGCCCACTCTGAGATGGCAACAAGAAGATTAGGTAAACAGGACAAAAACAACAAAACCACTACCAATAACGTTAATACCTTTTTCAAACCTATTGACAAACAAAGAAACACTGAAGAAACATCAGATATAATTACAGATAAATTGCAAGAAGACAGTTGCACTATGTCCCAGACCGTTGACAAAATGGGAGACTCTGGTAATGATGGCCCAATTACATATAAAGCAATGGAAACCCTTATAAATCAGGTGAAGTCATGTATAAAAGAAGAGTGTGCAGATCTTAAAAAAGAGATTACAGATCTAGGAAACAGAGTAGAAACTCTAGAAGGAGACAGAGATGACATGTCAGCAGAACTGCATAGTATGTCTAATAAAATGCGCTCCCAACAAAAGCAGATTTCTGAACTAGAAATTAAACTAGACGAAATTGAAAATAGGACTCGTCGAAGTAATATAAGGATTAAAGGGATACCTGAAGCGGTCTTGGGCCCACATCTAAGAAATTATTTGGACGGCTTATTCAAATCTCTATTGGAGCAAGAATACCCTGATTTACCATCGATACAAATGGAAAGAGCCCACCGTTCATTAAAACCAAGACCACCTGACACCAGCCCCCCCAGGGATGTTGTCATTTGCTTTACAAAATATCAGGAGAAAGAACTCATCCTACAACAAGCACGCAAACAACAAAACTTCCAATACCAAGGAGCTACAATAAAGTTTTTTGCCGACTTATCTATAATGACCCTGCAAAAAAGAAGGGAATTTACCATTTTGACACAGCACCTTAGATCCTTAAATATTCCTTACAGATGGGGCTTCCCAGTACAAGTCCAAGTGGTAAAAAATGGGAAAAAACACGACTGCTCTCAAGTTTCAGATATTAACTCTTTCTGTATCAAACTGGATATCCCATTTCCAACGCATACAGCAAATAACAAGGATCAAGATGAAACACTAGAAAAGAGACGCTCCCCAACCACCAAACACAGAGCATGGAGTGAGGTAACTAAAACTCCACCATCTAAGAAATCTTCTATTAACAGACCTCCAGCTTTCAAAACTTGAAAAGTTCTTCATTCATACTGGGGAGACATAGACCATCCACTGCTCCAGTAGAAACTCTGACTGACTTACCCCATAAACCGGATGACTCTAAGAGAAGATTTTGGTAACTATACTTAACTTTTGTAGATGTCTTCTTAGTAGAACTTTGAGACTCTCTTTCTTCAGGTAATTTTGAGGACTGACAATCTTCCTAAAGGATCCACCTAAGTTTATAACCCTTATAGACTGCCACCATCAGTTTGGTTTAAACAAAAGTAGTTAGAGTCATATAACTAGAAAGGATGGAACAGAAACTCCAAAGAGAGATTACGAACAGTACTTATCCATCCTTTATGAACTAGGAGAAGACCCATGTCTCGCAGTACAATTAGCATTAGTTGGTTAAATTGTTGTTCCTTGTTTAGCTACTAACCCATTATAATGTTTAATGTTTGAAAAGTTAATATGTTTAGCCTAAGTCCAGATCACCTGTTTAAGTATCCACTTCGCTGGTAAGTTCGGGATTGAACCTGGTGGTAAGCTTATTTGTTTACCCCACTGTAATATGATTATATTGATACATAAGGTTATTTACCAATGTGTTTCATTAACATTATCTAAGTATTGATTGTCTTACAACAAGTTCAAACGTTTTGATTTTTCCGCCTGTAATTATACCAGATTTAAATTACTTCCATAACAAACTAGTACACATCTATTCATAGTTAATAACCTGATGAGTACCCTACATATATTTGACTTCATGCCACACTGTTCATAAGTCAATCTCGTTATGAAGCAAACATTTCCTTCACAGCCTTATCAGACCACTAAGTGTCCCCCACCTCTCACCCTTTTGCCTATTACTGTTTTATACCCCTCTCTTGATAAGAGATAATCCCTTTGTACTCTCACTCCTTCGACCACCTCCCCTTTCAAACCTTCTAAAACCCTACATCTTCCCCCTAATCTACTATCCAATACAGAGTCACTAATTTAGCAACTTTCTTCTAGATAGCTAACCATCAATTACACCTCCTACACGCCAGTAGCCCAATATGCCGGTAACCCAAGCACCTAATAATCTCAAGATAGCAACACAAAACGTAAAGGGGTTCTTATCAGCGCAAAAGCGATCTATCGCATTATATGACTTTTATAAAAAAGACCTTGACATTGTATTCATACAGGAAACCCACTTTAGGAAAAGACATGAACCAAATCTCCCATCACGCCATTATGATAAATACTACACCAGCTCCAATACCACTAAGAAAAATGGGGTCTGTATACTATTCAAAAAAGGCCTCCCCTTTGAATTATTACAAAGTAGACGAGACGAAGAGGGTAGATTCCTGTTGCTTGTAGGTACATGCTATGGCAGACCCCTGACACTCCTTAACCTTTATGCCCCGAATCGCCCCAGACCGGTCTTTTTCAGGAAAGTGATGAACATGGTACTAGATATAGCAAAAGGGCCCATATTAATAGCAGGGGATCTGAATTTTCCTATAGACCCATCAGTAGATGTATCCTCAGGGAAATCTTACATGCCAACCAAGATGATCAAAGCAAATTGGCAGGCACTACAAACCATACCAACCTTTGATGTTTGGCGTCTGTCACACGGCTCAACAAGAGATTATACATTTTTCTCACACCCGCAAAAAATATACACTAGACTGGATTATATACTAGGAGATCAGACAGCCTTGCGGCTGTTGATAGACGCCAAGATCTCCCAAACACCCTGGTCAGATCACGCTATGGTGATAAGCTCGTTTGCCTGGCCCCAGAAAACTGGCGTAAGGAACACTTGGAAATTAAACAATATTGTCTTCACTGACCCCATAATGCTCCAGTCGATGATAGAGAAAACTTCTCTGTTCTTCGACATAAACGTCCCACAAGACACTAGCCACACCAATAATTGGGAAACATACAAATGTTACATCAGGGGGGAGATAATTAAATTAATGTCTAAACATCGCAGACAACAAGAATCAGTCTATAAATCCCTTACCAATTCGCTTAAATTAGCTGAGAAAGAACATCAGGCACACCCTATCTCTGAGGATCTATTAATTAAATTAAATAATGCAAGAGAATCCATAAATCAATATCTCAACAAAAATGCACATAGACGAGCACTTGCATTAAACTCAAAATATTTCGCGGAGGGCAACAAAGCCGGTAAACTTATGGCTAGGTCACTTAAAAAGAAATCCTATAAATCCTTCATTAGATCTGTCAAAGATGAAAACAAAGGTGATCAAGTTAAGAGCGAAGATATAGCAAATACCTTCTCTCAATATTACAGCAAATTATACAACCTAGAGATAAATAGATCCCCTAACAGACAAGACCAAATTAGTAGCTACTTATCGAAACTAGACCTACCATCTTTATCAGAGATGGATAAATCAGAACTAGACACCCCCATAACGACCCAAGAACTACAAGACACTATTAAACAACTTGCTCCCGAGAAAGCACCAGGCCCGGATGGTTTCACCCCGAAATTTTACAAAATGCTTTCGCCACAAATTTGCCCACATTTAGTTCAACTCTTTAACACCATTGATAAAAGATCCCCCTTCTCAAATCCCATGCTAGAAGCAAATATAACAGTAATCCCCAAACCAGGAAAAGACCCCACCCACACAACAAATTACAGACCAATATCATTGCTAAATGTTGATATCAAATTATATGCGAAAATACTGGCCAACAGGTTAAAGCGTTTTCTTCCAAGATTAGTGCATGCCGACCAGGTAGGTTTTATACCCTCACGTGAAGCTAAAGACAACACCACCAGACTGTTACATATTATACATCATTCCTCGACAGAACAAACACCCCTCATCTTACTATCAACAGACGCCGAGAAGGCTTTTGACAGGGTGGATTGGCAATTCTTGTGGTCTACCCTGTACAAATTCGGTCTTCCAACACATTTTATAGAAAAAATTCAGGCAATATACACTGACCCTAATGCAAGAGTCGTAGTTAATAACACAGTTTCGCAAAGTTTCCAAATACGTAATGGCACGCGCCAGGGATGTCCCCTCTCTCCCCTGCTCTTTGCGCTTTCAGTAGAAGTCTTAGCAGCACATGTCAGGACTTCCTCAGAAGTTAAAGGCGTAGATATAGGTCATATTAACACCAAGTGTCTACTATACGCAGACGACATACTATTTACTTTAACAGACCCCAGCAACTCCCTTCACGAGCTTGTGGGAATCCTGGCGGAATACAAAAAACTATCTAACTTTTCAATAAATATGGGGAAATCTATGATTATGCCCCTGAGGTTAAATTCAGACGACGACCAATTTATCAAATCACAGTCATTATTTCCCACAACAAATCAGATCACATATTTAGGACTAGTTATCAAACCTACCATTATTGACACTATTGATACCAATTATAAAACCTTAAAACAGAAGATAGAAATTGAATTAAACACATGGCATAAGAAAGGGCACTTGACACTGTTAGGCAGGGTCAACGCAATTAAGATGACAACACTTCCAAAGATATTATATATACTACAAACATTGATACTTATACCTTCTACCTCATACTTAATAAATCTCCAAAAGCAGATCATTAACTTTATCTGGTCCTACTCAAAACCGAGGATTTCTTCACATACTCTGTACCTTTCTAAACAACAAGGAGGTCTGGGCATACCACATTTATTGAACTATTATAAAGCAGTACATTTATCGCGCATTATTACATGGAATCAATCAATTGACCCTAAGATTTGGGTATCAATGTATGCTCAACAATTATTAGACACCAATATACGTGACATTTGCTGGATCCCTTCCAAATTCCGCCCAAAGGAAACCTGTCAAAATATCTTTCTTACAGAATCACTCCATGTCTGGGATAACCTCCTAAGCACATATAAACAGATTTCGACCCCCTTATCTCCACTCACTCCCATTTTAAACAGTAAACTCTTCCCAGGACTTCAGATCACAAAACCTGCCATTAAAGAAGGATTATCTTCATATATCCCGTTTTATCAAATAATGACAGAAGGACACATAAAAAACTACAACGACATAAAGAATGACATAGGCCCTCCATTAGATACTTGGTTCTCCTATTTCCAAATCAGACATTTTATACAGACACACCCACAGAATGCAAATATCAAAAGACATCTCACGGCCTTTGAGACATTCTGCCTTATCCCTCAAACACCAAGACACCTCATCTCATTAACATACCGAATGCTACTTACATTAGAAGCCCATAAACCACCATCATTTAGGGCACTTTGGGAGAAAGAACTAAACATAAATTTTAACGACAAAGACTGGGAGAAATGCTTCAATGCCATTAAGAAATCCTCTATATCAGCCAATATCGTAGAAACCAACTATAAACTAATATCTAGGTGGTACTTAACACCAACACGCTTACATAGAATTTACCCCTCAGTATCCCCTAAATGTTGGAGACTGTGTGATGAACATGCCACGTTATCGCACATATGGTGGCACTGTCCTCTGATTAGACCATTTTGGGAACAAGTAGAACAGCACATATCTAAAAAGCTGAATCATAATATCACTCTAGATCCCCAGATGATACTACTAAACTACCTACCTAATCTTAAATGTCAATACAAGAATTCATTACTCCAAATCCTATTAAACAGTGCGAAAAGGTTAATACCGCGCTTGTGGAAAAAAAGCATGGTCCCAACTTTTCAGCAATGGTTAGACGAGGTACACCATGTTCTCTCTTTAGAGGAGATGTATCATAACTATTATTCCAAAAAGGAACACTTTCTCAATATACTTTTGCTCTGGCAATCAAACTGACTTCTATATTCCTTCACTAAAATTTTTAATAATAAAAACCCATAAGAAAGTACTATCGTAGAAGAAACCCCCCCTTCCCCAAATCTACCCCCCCACTCTTCTTTTCCTCTCTGTACCCCCCTTCTGTTTTATCATACTGTATGTTCTGGGTAATATACTCTGAATATTATTGGATTCCACATGGTTATGCATAGCCCAATGTTATGTGGTTAATTCTAATAGTTTGTTATTTACATACTGAACTAATTTGGATGAGAACTACTTTATCTGTCATTTTGCATCTTGTTCATTATGCTATTTAACTAATAAAAATTATTGAATTTAAAAAAAAAAAGTATGCCATATGTCCCCTTTCCTGCTGGTGTTTTGTTTGAGGGTCCTGGACCCTCTTATAAAAAGGCCTAGAGAGAAAGAATTGTACTGGGTGTCCATCCAACCATTTTTTTGATTCAAATTCACGGTTGCAACAAATTATCCCCGGGTTTCTAAAATCAATGCCTTTCCTATAATCTTTTTTTCACAAAGGATGCCATATGTCCTCTTTCCTACTGCTGGTTTTTTTGAGTGTCCTGGAGCCTCTGCTAAAAAGGCCGAAGGATAAAGAAGTGTACTGGGTGTCTATTCAATGTTTTTTTAGATTTCCCGTTTGTAACAAATTTTTTCTGTCTTTCTAAAATCAATGCCTTTCCTGTAATCTATTTTTCAAAAGGATGCCATATGTCCTCTTTCATGCTGTTCTTTCTGTTGAGGCTCCGGGACACTCTTCTAAAAAGGCCTAAGGATAAATAAGTGTACTGGGTGTATAATCTATTTTTTTTTAGATTTCACGGTTGCAACTAATGATCTCTGTGTTTCAAAAATCAATGCCTTTCCTGTAATCTAATTTTCTAAAGGATGCCATATGTCCTCTTTCATGCTGCTGGTTTTGTGGAGGGTCCTGGAGCCTCTGCTAAAAAGGCCTAAGGATAAATAAGTGTACTTGGTGTATAATCAAAGTTTTTTGTGATTTCACGGTTGCAATTAATGATCTCTGTGTTTCTAAAATCAATGCCTTTCCTGTAATCTAATTTTCTAAAGGATGCCATATGTCCTCTTTCATGCTGCTGGTTTTGTGGAGGGTCCTGGAGCCTCTGCTAAAAAGGCCTAAGGATAAATAAGTGTACTTGGTGTATAATCAAAGTTTTTTGTGATTTCACGGTTGCAACTAATGATCTCTGTGTTTCTAAAATCAATGCCTTTCCTGTAATCTAATTTTCTAAAGGATGCCATATGTCCTCTTTCATGCTGCTGGTTTTGTGGAGGGTCCTGGAGCCTCTGCTAAAAAGGCCTAAGGATAAATAAGTGTACTTGGTGTATAATCAAAGTTTTTTGTGATTTCACGGTTGCAACTAATGATCTCTGTGTTTCTAAAATCAATGCCTTTCCTGTAATCTAATTTTCTAAAGGATGCCATATGTCCTCTTTCATGCTGCTGGTTTTGTGGAGGGTCCTGGAGCCTCTGCTAAAAAGGCCTAAGGATAAATAAGTGTACTTGGTGTATAATCGAAGTTTTTTGTGATTTCACGGTTGCAACTAATGATCTCCTGTGTTTCTAAAATCAATGCCTTTCCTGTAATCTAATTTTCTAAATGATGCCATATGTCCTCTTTCATGCTGCTGGTTTTGTGGAGGGTCCTGGAGCCTCTGCTAAAAAGGCCTAAGAATAAATAAGTGTACTTGGTGTATAATCAAAGTTTTTTGTGATTTCACGGTTGCAACTAATGATCTCTGTGTTTCTAAAATCAATGCCTTTCCTGTAATCTAATTTTCTAAAGGATGCCATATGTCCTTTTTCAAGCTGCTGGTTTTGTGGAGGGCCCTGGAGCCTCTGCTAAAAAGGCCTAAGGATAAAGACGTGTACTGGGTGTCTAATCAATGTTTTTTTCGATTTACCGTTTGCAACTAATGATCTCTGTGTTTCTGAAATCAATGCCTTTCCTATAATCATTTTTTTCAAAAGGATGCCATATGTCCTCTTTCCTGCTGCTGGTTTTGTCGAGGGTCCTGGAGCCTCTGCTGCGCATAATAAAGAATTTTTTTTTTATTTAACTTGACTTAATAACTGAAGCATGACTTCAGGAGTCAGGTGTGGTCGTAGGTAGTGGTTGTTGTTAACAGATTATTTTTATTGCAAATTGCAATTGCCACAGCGTGCATAAAATGTGCGTCACTAGTCCAAATTTAAAAAAAAAAAAATTCATTCTGGATTAGTTTGGGGTACGGCGCAATATTGGAAAGGCAAAAAACAGGTCTCGGTACCCGTTGATATAAGGGGTGACTACTAGTGCTTTTACCAGGCTCCTCTTGGATAGCCCCAGAAAGTGTGAGTATGAATCCCAAAAAGAAAATTAAATTAAGGTTGAAAAATTACTCCTAAGTAAATTGTAAGACCTGGAGCTCCTCAAACACACATCCTACCGCAACAGGTATAGGCTCCGCCCACCCAAATCTTACCTTTTTAATGCCAATTGATATTGCCACTGCTGGAATAACAGTAACTAACATGTGTGTCCCCACAGTCTCCGAATCTATTGTCGGATGTATACAAAAACAACAATAAAGAATTCCTTTTGGGGCGCAAAGAGATGGCTACCGGAACACTCCAGGAACTTCACAAAAGTGGCTGTCTTGTGTTTCTGGTGATGTTGTAGACATCTGGGTAGTGTACAGGGAGGGCAAAAATCCTCTCCATCTCTGTGCACCACAGGACAGGACGTCCTTGTCATCCATAAGCACATGAAATTGCTGGCATTTTCGTTGCTTCAAGAACTTCAGTTTTTGTGGTGATAGTACAGAATTAAATAAACTTTGGTTTCCTACCATACTCAAGACAATCTTGTATTTCAAAATTCGTACTTGCTGTGGGAAACAGTAGCCTGTCCATACCAGGAAGATGATTTAGACAGAAGTAACGAGCTCTGCTTGCAGGTGACACATGTTTATCGTCAATCATCAAAGGGGTTGCGTGCAGAATATGGCTGATGGCCCCTTATTCACATGTTTGTCCAGAGCCACAACATTTGCAAACAGCCAGAAGAAAGGTCGTTTCTCACCAGCCTTAAGTTGAGCTTCATTTACCAAATGCTGATATTCAAAAAAATAGACAAACAGTGCCTTAAATAACACATTTGCGATATGGATTCACCAGAGCAAGGTCATTGCAAGTACTAAGTTCCCACGATAACAAAATTTAAATGCCACAACTATGCAATCTTCACCTTCAGATTATTATTGTCACACTCCATTGTACTTCTATGCTCAGCTCCCTGCTCTTGTTTTTGTTGAGGGTCCTGGAGCCTCTGCTGAAAAGGCCTATGGATAATAAAGTGTACTGGGTGTCTGTTCAATGTTTTTTTTATTTCCCGGTTGCAAGTAATTATCTCAGTGTTTCTAAAATCAATGCCTTTCCTGTAATCTATAATTCAAAAAGATTGACATATGTCGTCTTTTATGCTGTTGTTTCAGTTGCGGCTCCGGGACCCTCGTATTAACAAGGCCTGAGGATAAATAAGTGAAACAGGTGTCTAATGAATGTTTTTTTATATTACACGGGTCATATAAATGATCTGTGGGTTTCTAAAATCAATGCCTTTCCTGTAATCTTTTATTCAAAAGGATGACATATCTCCTCTTTCATGCTGTTGTTTCGGTTGAGGCTCCGGGACCCTTGTATTAAAAAGGCCTGAGCATAAATAAGTGTCACGGCTGTGTAATCAATGTTTTTTTCTAATTTCACGGTTGCAAATAATGATCTGTGGGTTTCTAAAATCAATGCCTTTCCTGTAATCTTTTATTCAAAAGGATGACATATCTCCTCTTTCATGCTGTTGTTTCGGTTGAGGCTCCGGGACCCTCGTATTAAAAAGGCCTGAGCATAAATAAGTGTCACGGCTGTGTAATCAATGTTTTTTTCTAATTTCACGGTTGCAAATAATGATCTGTGGGTTTCTAAAATCAATGCCTTTACTGTAATCTTTTATTCAAAAGGATGACATATCTCCTCTTTCATGCTGTTGTTTCGGTTGAGGCGCCGGGACCCTCGTATTAAAAAGGCCTGAGCATAAATAAGTGTCACGGCTGTGTAATCAATGTTTTTTTCTAATTTCACGGTTGCAAATAATGATCTGTGGGTTTCTAAAATCAATGCCTTTACTGTAATCTTTTATTCAAAAGGATGACATATCTCCTCTTTCATGCTGTTGTTTCGGTTGAGGCTCCGGGACCCTCGTATTAAAAAGGCCTGAGCATAAATAAGTGTCACGGCTGTGTAATCAATGTTTTTTTCTAATTTCACGGTTGCAAATAATGATCTGTGGGTTTCTAAAATCAATGCCTTTCCTGTAATCTTTTATTCAAAAGGATGACATATCTCCTCTTTCATGCTGTTGTTTCGGTTGAGGCTCCGGGACCCTCGTATTAAAAAGGCCTGAGCATAAATAAGTGTCACGGCTGTCTAATCAATGTTTTTTTCTAATTTCACGGTTGCAAATAATGATCTGTGGGTTTCTAAAATCAATGCCTTTCCTGTAATCTTTTATTCAAAAGGATGACATATCTCCTCTTTCATGCTGTTGTTTCGGTTGAGGCTCCGGGACCATCGTATTAAAAAGGCCTGAGCATAAATAAGTGTCACGGCTGTGTAATCAATGTTTTTTTCTAATTTCACGGTTGCAAATAATGATCTGTGGGTTTCTAAAATCAATGCCTTTCCTGTAATCTTTTATTCAAAAGGATGACATATCTCCTCTTTCATGCTGTTGTTTCGGTTGATGCTCTGGGACCTTGTATTAAAAAGGCCTGAGCATAATTAAGTGTCACGGCTGTCTAATGAATGTTTTTTTCTAATTTCACGGTTGCAAATAATGATCTGTGGGTTTCTAAAATCAATGCCTTTACTGTAATCTTTTATTCAAAAGGATGACATATCTCCTCTTTCATGCTGTTGTTTCGGTTGAGTCTCCGGGACCCTCGTATTAAAAAGGCCTGAGCATAAATAAGTGTCACGGCTGTCTAATGAATGTTTTTTTCTAATTTCACGGTTGCAAATAATGATCTGTGGGTTTCTAAAATCAATGCCTTTCCTGTAATCTTTTATTCAAAAGGATGACATATCTCCTCTTTCATGCTGTTGTTTCGGTTGAGGCTCCGGGACCCTCATATTAAAAAGGCATGAGCATAAATAAGTGTCACGGCTGTCTAATGAATGTTTTTTTCTAATTTCACGGTTGCAAATAATGATCTGTGGGTTTCTAAAAATCAATGCCTTTCCTGTAATCTTTTATTCAAAAGGATGACATATCTCCTCTTTCATGCTGTTGTTTCGGTTGAGGCTCCGGGACCCTCGTATTAAAAAGGCCTGAGCATAAATAAGTGTCACGGCTGTGTAATCAATGTTTTTTTCTAATTTCACGGTTGCAAATAATGATCTGTGGGTTTCTAAAATCAATGCCTTTACTGTAATCTTTTATTCAAAAGGATGACATATCTCCTCTTTCATGCTGTTGTTTCGGTTGAGGCTCCGGGACCCTCGTATTAAAAAGGCCTGAGCATAAATAAGTGTCATGGGTGTGTAATCAATTTTTTTCTCTAAATTCACGGTTGCAAATAATGATCTGTGGGTTTCTAAAATCAATGCCTTTACTGTAATCTTTTATTCAAAAGGATGACATATCTCCTCTTTCATGCTGTTGTTTCGGTTGAGGCTCCGGGACCCTCATATTAAAAAGGCCTGAGCATAAATAAGTGTCACGGCTGTGTAATCAATGTTTTTTTCTAATTTCACGGTTGCAAATAATGATCTGTGGGTTTCTAAAATCAATGCCTTTCCTGTAATCTTTTATTCAAAAGGATGACATATCTCCTCTTTCATGCTGTTGTTTCGGTTGAGGCTCCGGGACCATCGTATTAAAAAGGCCTGAGCATAAATAAGTGTCACGGGTGTGTAATCAATTTTTTTTTCTAATTTCACGGTTGCAAATAATGATCTGTGGGTTTCTAAAATCAATGCCTTTCCTGTAATCTTTTATTCAAAAGGATGACATATCTCCTCTTTCATGCTGTTGTTTCGGTTGAGGCTCCGGGACCCTCGTATTAAAAAGGCCTGAGCATAAATAAGTGTCACGGCTGTCTAATGAATGTTTTTTTCTAATTTCACGGTTGCAAATAATGATCTGTGGGTTTCTAAAATCAATGCCTTTCCTGTAATCTTTTATTCAAAAGGATGACATATCTCCTCTTTCATGCTGTTGTTTCGGTTGAGGCTCCGGGACCCTCGTATTAAAAAGGCCTGAGCATAAATAAGTGTCACGGCTGTCTAATCAATGTTTTTTTCTAATTTCACAGTTGCAAATAATGATCTGTGGGTTTCTAAAATCAATGCCTTTCCTGTAATCTTTTATTCAAAAGGATGACATATCTCCTCTTTCATGCTGTTGTTTCGGTTGAGGCTCCAGGACCCTCGTATTAAAAAGGCCTGAGCATAAATAAGTGTCACGGCTGTCTAATGAATGTTTTTTTCTAATTTCACGGTTGCAAATAATGATCTGTGGGTTTCTAAAATCAATGCCTTTCCTGTAATCTTTTATTCAAAAGGATGACATATCTCCTCTTTCATGCTGTTGTTTTGGTTGAGGCTCCGGGACCCTCGTATTAAAAAGACCTGAGCATAAATAAGTGTGACGGGTGTGTAATCAATTTTTTTTTCTAAATTCACGGTTGCAAATAATGATCTGTGGGTTTCTAAAATCAGTGCCTTTACTGTAATCTTTTATTCAAAAGGATGAGAGTACTACCAAAATACAGCCAATGAAGGGCCTTAGGAAGACTGATCCAAGGTTGGATTGTAGTATTTGGTTAGGCTAATCATGATGGCCATGTAGACCACCACCACTGAGAGTCCTGGAAGTAACAGGGATGATGAGATGAAAGAGCTAAGAATAGTAGAACTTGAAACAACAGAGTTAGCCATGGGTTTTAGTGCAAAACCGCTTGGCTTTTTTTTGCCTTTGGGTGCGGCTATTCATGCAGGCCATATAGAGCTGAAAACAGTTGGTGTCGTATCAGCTATTAAACTAATAAGAACAGTACTACCAAAATACAGCCAATGAAGGGCCTTAGGAAGACTGATCCAAGGTTGGATTGTAGTATTTGGTTAGGCTAATCATGATGGCCATGTAGACCATCACCACCGAGAGTCCTGGAAGTAACAGGGATGATGAGATGAAAGAGCTAAGAATAGTAGAACTTGAAACAGCAGAGTTAGCCATGGGTGTTAGTGCAAAACTGCTTGGCTTTTTTTTGGCTTTGGGTGCGGCTATTCATGCAGGCCATATAGAGCTGAAAACATTCAGTGTCGTATCAGCTATTAAACTAATAAGAACAGTACTACCAAAATACAGCCAATGAAGGGCCTTAGGAAGACTGGGCCAAGGTTGGATTGTAGTATTTGGTTAGGCTAATCCTGATGGCCATGTAGACCACCACCACCGAGAGTCCTGGAAGTAACAGGGATGATGAGATGAAAGAGCTAAGAATAGTAGAACTTGAAACAACAGAGTTAGCCATGGGTGTTAGTGCAAAACCGCTTGGCTTTTTTTTGGCTTTGGGTGCGGCTATTCATGCAGGCCATATAGAGCTGACAACATTCGGTGTCGTATCAGCTATTAAACTAATAAGAACAGTACTACCAAAATACAGCCAATGAAGGGCCTTATGAAGACTGAGCCAAGGTTGGATTGTAGAATTTGGTTAGGCTAATCATGATGGCCATGTAGACCACCATGTAGTAATAAGAACAGTACTACCAAAATACAGCCAATGAAGGGCCTTAGGAAGACTGAGCCAAGGTTGGATTGTAGTATTTGGTTAGGCTAATCATGATGGCCATGTAGACCACCACCACCGAGAGTCCTGGAAGTAACAGGGATGATGAGATGAAAGTGCTAAGAATAGTACTACTTGAAACAACAGAGTTAGCCATGGGTGTTAATCCAAGACCGCTTGGATTTATTTTTGTATTGGGTGCAGCTAATCATGCAGGCCATATAGAGCTGACAACATTTGGTGTTGTTTCAGCTATAAAAATAATAACTGTACTATCAAAATACAGACAATGAAGGGCCTATGAAGACTGAGCAAAGGTTGGATTGTAGTATTTTGTTCGGCTAATCATGATGGCCATGTAGACCGCCCGTAACAGGGATGAAAGTGCTAAGAATAGTACTAATTGAAACAACAGAGTTAGCCATTGGTGTTAGTCTAAGACCACTCAGCTTTTTTTGGGGTTTGGGTGCAGCTAATCATGAAGGCCAGATAGACCTGCCACCATTTGGTGTTGTAACAGGTATGAAAATGCAAAGAACAGTACTACTTAACACAACCTACTTACCATGGGTCCCAGAGCATACGTTTGGTTGTTATATTTTGTAAGGGTAATCATGCAGGCCATATAGACCTCCACCGATAGGGTGAGTATGAGTAACAGCTATTAAAATGCGAAGGACATTACTAATTAACACAACATAGTTACCATGGGTCGCAGACCAAGAGCAGATGTCTTATTATTATATTTTGTATGGGTACTCATCCAGGCCGTATAGACCTCACCAAATAGGGGGAGTTACAGAGATTAAAGTGCTAAGAATGGTAGTACTTAAAACACAACCTCGTTAAAATAGGTAGCAGACCACATGTCTTATTATTATAATTTTTCAGGGTAATCTGGCAGGCCATATAGAACTCCCCCGATAGGGGGGGGGGGGACAGGGATTAAAGTGCTAAGAAAAGTACTAATTGACACAAGCTAGTTGGGTCCAAGAACGCATGTTTGATTATTAGAATTTATTAGGGTAATTATATATCTAACAAATCTATCTATTTCTCTTCTATCGATTCTATCTAACTATCAATCTATGTATATCGATCTATCCTATCTATCACTATCAATCTATATTCTGTCCGGGATGTTTTGAGACAGCCACTTTGGGAATGTTAGTTGATTTAGACCCATTATGGCTTAAAAGCAGACTCTGCATCAACTATGTAATTTTCCATGGGAGTTTTGCCAGGGATCCCCCTCCAGCATGCAACAGTCCAGGTGTTAGTACCCTTGAAACAACTTTTCCATCACTATTGTGGCCAGAAAGAGTCCTTGTAGGTTTTAAAGTTCACCTGCCTATTGAATTCAATGGCGGTTCGCGCGGTTTGCGTGTTCGCGAACAATACCAGAAGTTCGAGTCCGCGGTTCGCGAACCGAAAATTTTAGGTTCGCGACATCACTAATGACGAGTGCTTGTGTGTAAAAATACAGAAAATAGCAGGTGCCGTTATGAAAAAAGCGATCCACCACCGCTCCAAAACACAAGTCCAGCAACCCAAACGCAATCTGCTCAAAGAACAAAAATTCCAGGTAACAGTAGATAAAAGCAGAATACTTTATTCCATCACTTGTAGAAAAAACACACTGTGTAACAAAATAGGCAGCACAGAAAATTCATTTTTAATTATCTTAGTGGAGCAGAACTATTTTTGGAGGTATGTGCATTGCACACTTAATACATTTTGGTCTATTATTATTTTTATTTGCTTTTGCTCCACGGATATAACAATTTTTCAATTATTAAGATTCCCCAGTTAACAGAACTGTGTAGGTTAGACCCACACACAATGCATGTGTGGCCGGCTCATTCTAGTACCAGTTTACCAGCAGCAACCATACCAGTTGCAAATTTCCTACTAAACACAGGCTCAGTGTGTAAGCAATACAACGCCTAGTGCCACTGTGTGCCATGCTGAACTAATGCCCAGTATACAAGCAGCACCCTCACACATTGCACCTTTTGTAGGGCATTGCCCTAAAGATAATTCAGCTCTTTTGCAAAAAAAAAAAAAAACCCTCTACCATGAGTATATGGTAAGACAGTTCCTCTTAATATCACATTTTCAGATGTGTAGCATTCTAAGGCCTCAATGATCTAAAGTGCTATGAGGCAAGGAAATATTCCTAAGGATTCCAAGCTCCTGACATAGCGGCATTACCAAGAGGCTGTTTGCTATACATGCCATTGGTCAGCGATGCTGGCTATAGATAACACCCAGCATTGCTGCCCATATTTTCGATGTACAGGGAGTGCAGAATTATTAGGCAAATGAGTATTTTGACCACATCATCCTCTTTATGCATGTTGTCTTACTCCAAGCTGTATAGGCTCGAAAGCCTACTACCAATTAAGCATATTAGGTGATGTGCATCTCTGTAATGAGAAGGGGTGTGGTCTAATGACATCAACACCCTATATCAGGTGTGCATAATTATTAGGCAACTTCCTTTCCTTTGGCAAAATGGGTCAAAAGAAGGACTTGGCAGGCTCAGAAAAGTCAAAAATAGTGAGATATCTTGCAGAGGGATGCAGCACTCTTAAAATTGCAAAGCTTCTGAAGCGTGATCATCGAACAATCAAGCGTTTCATTCAAAATAGTCAACAGGGTCGCAAGAAGCGTGTGGAAAAACCAAGGCGCAAAATAACTGCCCATGAACTGAGAAAAGTCAAGTGTGCAGCTGCCAAGATGCCACTTGCCACCAGTTTGGCCATATTTCAGAGCTGCAACATCACTGGAGTGCCCAAAAGCACAAGGTGTGCAATACTCAGAGACATGGCCAAGGTAAGAAAGGCTGAAAGACGACCACCACTGAACAAGACACACAAGCTGAAACGTCAAGACTGGGCCAAGAAATATCTCAAGACTGATTTTTCTAAGGTTTTATGGACTGATGAAATGAGAGTGAGTCTTGATGGGCCAGATGGATGGGCCCGTGGCTGGATTGGTAAAGGGCAGAGAGCTCCAGTCCGACTCAGACGCCAGCAAGGTGGAGGTGGAGTACTGGTTTGGGCTGGTATCATCAAAGATGAGCTTGTGGAGCCTTTTCGGGTTGAGGATGGAGTCAAGCTCAACTCCCAGTCCTACTGCCAGTTTCTGGAAGACACCTTCTTCAAGCAGTGGTACAGGAAGAAGTCTGCATCCTTCAAGAAAAACATGATTTTCATGCAGGACAATGCTCCATCACACGCGTCCAAGTACTCCACAGCGTGGCTGGCAAGAAAGGGTATAAAAGAAGAAAATCTAATGACATGGCCTCCTTGTTCACCTGATCTGAACCCCATTGAGAACCTGTGGTCCATCATCAAATGTGAGATTTACAAGGAGGGAAAACAGTACACCTCTCTGAACAGTGTCTGGGAGGCTGTGGTTGCTGCTGCACGCAATGTTGATGGTGAACAGATCAAAACACTGACAGAATACATGGATGGCAGGCTTTTGAGTGTCCTTGCAAAGAAAGGTGGCTATATTGGTCACTGATTTGTTTTTGTTTTGTTTTTGAATGTCAGAAATGTATATTTGTGAATGTTGAGATGTTATATTGGTTTCACTGGTAAAAATAAATAATTGAAATGGGTATATATTTGTTTTTTGTTAAGTTGCCTAATAATTATGCACAGTAATAGTCACCTGCACATACAGATATCTCCCCTAAAATAGCTAAAACTAAAAACAAACTAAAAACTACTTCCAAAAATATTCAGCTTTGATATTAATGAGTTTTTTGGGTTCATTGAGAACATGGTTGTTGTTCAATAATAAAATTAATCCTCAAAAATACAACTTGCCTAATAATTCTGCACTCCCTGTATAGTAAAGGGATCGTTTGCAATAGAACTGCCCTGTCTAACCACTAATCCTAATACCCCGAAACCTAAGTACCCCACGATCGCAAACTAACACTACACTAATAAAGATCCAAACCACCACATACCCACCGGAAGTACCTATCCTATTAAACCCTTAAACCCTAAATCGCCACTAGCCCACTGCAAGTATCTATCCTATTAACCCCTATACAGCCACATACCCACCGCATGTATCTAATCTATTAACCCCTGTATTGCCACATACCCATCACAAGTGTCTAAACTATTAACCCCTATACCACCACATACCCACCGCAAATACTATTCTATTAATCCCTATACTGCCACTTACCCACCGCAAGTAGTATCATAATAACAACTATACCGAAACATACCCACAGCAAGTATGTAAACAATTAACCCCTATAGCACCACATACCCCAAATGCAAACTAACCTAACACCTAACCCCCCTTCTTAATTAAAACCCCCTAAGTTACAATAATAAAAAAAATCTAATTTTACAAAAAAATTAAAATTAAACTTCCACAAACCCAAAAGCATACATAACCTAAACCAACACAACCCCAAATGCAATCTAGCCCTACTCTACCTAACACCTAACCCCCTCTAAACTAACCCCCCTCCATTTAAACTTAACCCCTAAATAATTAAAATATAAGTTACACAGTTACAAAGTTACAAAAAATAATAAACTACAGTATCCAAAATAAAAAAACACCATTATACGTAACACTAATCTATTAACCCCCTCTACAATACAAGTAACCCCTCACCCCCCAAAATAACAATCTACCTAAAAACCTCTCCTAGAGAATAAAAAAAAAAACCCATAAAAGTCCTAACTAACCCCAAAAGTTGCATTCACTGTTGGAAAATCCTGCTCCTCTTGTTTCGACATTGGTCCCTCGTCGTTCCGGTTCCTGGCGCCAGGGGCCCATCTTCGCGGAGGCGGACTTCGGCGGCCTCTTCCACCACTTCCTCTCCGCAATCTTCATTCATGTCAGAGTCTCTTTGTCCTGGTGCTAGGGGCTCATCTGCTCCTCAACTTCTTTTCTTCGGCTCTCTTCCATGAGCCCTGGTCTTCATGCAGTCATCCCCGCACACTGAAATTCCACCGCCGTGAAGATGGGCACCCGGTGCTAGGAGCAGAGGGCCCATCTTTACTAGGATAGGTTTTTATGTAAATGTTGTTATTTTGGGGGGTGGTGTTACTTGTACTGTAGAGGAAAGCACCACTAGGGGGTGTGAAGCACCTCAGAAGTTTTGCAGTTTGAATGCCTAGTCATGCTTTGTATTTTTATATGGATATAATAAAAGTTTCTATTTTTACTTTATTACACACTTTGTAGTGCTTGTTACTTTGTGAATGAATGAGTAACTTGTATAGTGCTACACGGCAAACTAAATCGCCTCAAGGCACTTTTCAGCCAGAAACGGTCTAAGCCTTCAGAAAAGCTGGGTCTTGAGCTTCTTCCTGAAGGCTAGATGGTTTTCTTTGGAGCGAATGTCTGCAGGTAGCGCATTCCATAGCCGGGGTCCTTGGACTGCAAATTTTTGTTTGCCTTTTGATTTGTAATGGGTCTTGGGTATGTGGAGGAGGTTCTGGTTGGCTGACCAGAGGGGGCGATTTTGGATGTAGTGCTTTATTTTGTCGCAGAGGTATTTTGGGGCTTTTCCTTGTGTACATTTGTGGATGAGTCAGAGGGTCTTGAATGTAACACAATCCTTCATGGGTAGCCAATGGAGTGTCTTCAGGGATGGGGCGATCAATTCCCAGGGTTTTTTCCCAGTTACCAGTCTGGCGGCTGTGTTCTGGACAACTTGCAGTCGTGAGATTTGGTACTTGGGGAGTCCTAAGTAGACGGAGCTTGCTTAGTCAAGTCGGGAGTTGATGATTGTTCCAACTACAGATGCAGTGTCTCCTTCAGAGATGAAGGGGATTAGTCGACGTAGTGGGCGAAGAAGGTGGTGAGATCCACTGACTACTGATCCTATTTGTGCAACCATTGTCATGTCTGAGTCAAAGATGACTCCAAGGTTTTTGGCTTTGGCGCAGGGGTGATGGTTTGTCCGAGGATGGTAGGTGGGTCGAATGTTATGCTGTGGTGTTTGTTTCGGTTTGCGTGGAAGAAGAGGAGTTCTGTTTTGGATCTGTTGAGTTTGAGGGAGCTCTCAGTCATCCAATCGTTGATCAATGAGAGGCAGTTTCCAGGGCGTTGTATTGGTCTTTCTTGTTGGTGATGCGTAGGTAGAGTTGAGTGTCATAGGTGTAGGAGTGATAGAGCAGGTTCTGGTTGCTGATGATTTCGAGGAGTGGGTGGTGGTAGATATGGAAGAGCATGGACGACAGGGGTGATCCATAAAGGACTCTGCAAGTGATTTTACGTGCTTCTGAGGTGAAGGCGCCTAGTTTCACTTTCTGGGATTGGTTCTCTAAGAAGGATGCAAACCAGGGTAGGTCCAAGTCTGCGACTCCAGCAACTTCTGTGAGACGAATGAGCAGGGTCTTGTGGTCTGTGTCGAAGGCTGCGCTGAGGTCCAGTAGCACCAGGAGGCACAATTCTCCTACATCTGCTGCTTAGAGGGCATCATCCCAGATCTTGAGGAGCACTGTTTTAGTCCCGTGGCCAGGGTGGAAACCAGACGGATGCAGGAGTTCATGGGTATCCAGATGGGGCTGTAGCTGTTGTACTATTGCTTTCTCGATAATCTTGGAGAGGGTGTTGAGGCTTGTGACAGGTCTGCGGTTGTTTGAGTTATTGGGGTCAAGGTTGGGCTTCTTTAGGAGGGGTTTGATTATGCCTTGCTTGAGGGAGATTGGTATGATTCCTTCATTGAATGACAGGTTTACGAGGTGTGTTATGGTGGGTGCCAGGATGTCGGTCCATTCTTTCAGAAATCTTGTGGGAATAATGACGTTTGGTGATGTGCTGTCTCAGAGGCGTCTGATTTATGGTTTTGGTGGTGTTGATGGTGATTGGTACCATGGTGAATCTCGGTGGTTGTGGAGAATTTGTGTGGTTTTTGTCTGTGACCGGGCGGAGTTGCTTGCTATGTTCTGTTGAATTTCTTCTCGAATGTTTGTGATTTTGTCAATGAAAAAGTCAGATAGCTCATTGCAGAAATCTTGTGTTTCGTTTGCTGGTGGCTCAAGACAGATGGGGTTTATAGTCTGTGTGACTAGTTTGAAGAGCTTGCGGGGGCAGTTTATGGCTTTTGAGAAGCGTTCTTTTTTTGCTGTGAAGATGGCTTTGTGGTATTTAGAAGTGAGTGATTTGTAGTTTGTGTGGTTGTCTGTGGTTGGGTTCCTTCTCCATGCTGCTTCTGCTCTTCTGTATTCTTGTATCAGTGATGTAAGCGAGTCATTGAACCAGCTAGAATTGTTTTTGCGGGTGGGTACTCTGCGGATTGGTGCGATTGTGTCTGCTGTCTGTAGTAGTGCTGTGTTAAGACAGTTGAGTGTGTCTTCAGTTGTGAGGACTTGTGTCAGTGTCTCAATTTTTTTGGACAGTGTGGTTTTGAAGGGTTGTGAGTGTAGTTTCTTCTGTGATCTTGTCCAGTGTGTTGTTGTTAAGTGTGCTGTTTTTTGGCAAAAGCTGTCTGTAGTACTTTGTGTGTACTATGATGCTATCCCCTGTAGCCCTTTGCTGATATCACTGATAAATATGTTAGATAATTGATTATCCAAGCTGGACAAAGAAGAAAGAGAAAAGATTCCCTCAGAATAGGATTATTAAAATATTGCTAGTCTGCTCTAGAGAAATTTATAGAGGGAAAGCAAAAAGTACATAATGGTGTGTAGATAAGAAAAAACACAATAAAGCATTGTGTTTCCTATTTTCTGTAGAGGAAGTGTTGCTGATTAGAGATGTCGCGAACTGTTCGCCGGAAAACAGTTCCAGCCGATCTTAGCTTGTTCGTGTTCGCCGCGGCGGGCAAACATATGCGATGTTCGATCCGCCCCCTATTCGTCATCATTTAGGAAACTTTGACCCTGTGTCTCACAGTCTGATGACACATTTCAGCCAATCATCAGCAGACATCCCCTCCCAGACCCTCCCAGCTACTGGGCAGCAGCCATTTTAGAATCATTACGATCCTGCATTCTTAGTGAGAGGAGGTTTAGTGCTGCTGCTGTTGATTTTATAGGGAAATAGATAGCTAGGCTAGTGTATTCAGTGTCCACTACAGTCCTGAAGGACTCATCTAATCTCTGCTGTAAGGACAGCACCCCAAAAAAGCCCTTTTTAGGGCTAGAACTTCAGCCCAAAAAGCCCTTTTTAGGGCTAGAACTTGTCTTTTTTTTTTTTTTTTTTTTTATTTGCATTTGCCTGCCTGTCAGCCTGTGTGTGAAGCTCACAGCATATACTGTGATTAATTCTTCTGTGCCACCACTTATATCTGGTTAACATTAGTGTAAATTTAAAAAACAAAAACTTTTACTTCATTTTGCTAGTGTAATCTAATTTCATTTTCTATCAGGCCTGTGTGTCAGGCCCACAGCATATACTGTGCCTAATTGCTCTGTTTTCCACCACTTATATCTGGTGTAACATTAGTGTAAATTTAAAAAAAAACAAAAAACTTTTACATCAGTCTGCTATTGTTATTTAATTTTAGTTGCCAGGCCAGCGTGCCACTAGTGCCAGCCTGTGTGTCAGGCTCCCAGCATATACTGTGCCTACTTCCATCCTCAGTGCAACCACTCCTATCTGTTGTAACATTAGTGTATCTTTTTTTAAAAAAAAACTTTTACATCAGTCTTCTAGTGTTATTTAATTTTAGTTGCCAGGCCAGCCTGCCACTAGTGCCAGCCTGTGTGTCAGGCTCCCAGCATATACTGTGCCTACTTCCATCCTCAGTGCCACCACTCATATCTGGTGTAACATTAGTGTAACAGTAGTGTAAATATTTTAAATAAAAACTTTTTTGACTGTGAAACATCAGTCTGTTAGTGTAATCTAATTGTAGTTGCCTGCCTGCCAGCGTGTGTGCCAGGCCCACTTGCCAAGTTAGTGGCACCACTCATATTTGTTGTAACAGTAGTGTAAATATTTAAAATAAAAACTTTTTTGACTGTGAAACATCAGTCTGCTAGTGCAATTGAATTGCAGTTGCCTGCCTGCCAGCGTGTGTGCCAGGCCCACTTGCCAACTAGTGCCACCAATCATATTTGTTATAACAGTATTGTAAATATTTTGAAAAATTTTCCGTGGGAGTTTTGCCATGGATCCCCCTCCGGCATGCCACAGTCCAGGTGTTAGTCCCCTTGAAACAACTTTTCCATCACTATTGTGGCCAGAAAGAGTCCCTGTTGGTTTTAAAGTTCGCCTGCCTATTGAAGTCAATGGCGGTTCGCCCGGTTCGCGAACAGTTGCGGAAGTTCGAGTCCGCCGTTCGTGAACCGAAATTTTTAGGTTTCGCGACATCACTATTGCTGATACTCATCAGAGCATCTGAGGAGGACTTACAATATAGGATCGCTTATGTGCCATCAGACTTTATGGGATGGATCTGTCTTCACAATCTTCTTAGAAACTGGTAACTTATATTCTTCTGCAGAGGCTCTGTTGATACGCATTGAAACTTTATGGCTAATTCTGCTTTATATTAGTTATTTATTCTGACTGTATTATATAGTATTTTATAGGTATTTATTGTGTTTATCTGACTTTTGCTTGTATAGCAGAAAGTGAGGGATATGCTACCCTTCTAATCTGGATGGGGATTTGTATTTTTGTTATTAAATATGTTTTTCACTTGAACCTATTTGGATTCTACTTTTTGTTTTTAAATAGTTTGATTGGCAAGAGTGCTAAATATGATCATTGCTTTCTTATGCTTTTTCTTAACTACTTCTCTAGGGCAGACTAACAATACTTTCATAACATGAACAGTTCCTGTCTTCAACAGGCAATTTTCAACAAAAAAAACCAACAAAAACATAAACATGTATATTCAGCACAAACATAGAGCAACTATAATTAATATAAATATATATATTATATATATATATATATATATATATATAAATAATAAACATTATTTCAGAAGGGAGCACATTTATCCAACCTTTTATGTTTGTATATGCTTGGTACAATTACTTCTGATGACACTGATTGCATCTACTAAGTCCCATATCTGCTCCCCCTTTATCCACTGTTTCATAACAGTCAGACTAGTAGTAGGATATGCTCACTGGAGAAACAGCATTACTTGTCAGTGTAGTTATATGACTGTGCAGTGGAGGGAGAGGGCCATAAAACAAGCAAACTGAAACAGACAATTTACCCAATTAGCATAACTCACTGGGCTGTTTTTTTGCATGCTGAAAACCCAACCTCTGCTGCTGTCTTCACTGCTACTCATGAGTGCACAGCATGGCTTTCTGTATTTATTTACAATTCCAACATAAAGCTGGACAGGATACATACAACAGCACTCATCCCTTCAGATGTAGAGAAGTTTTGAGATGAATTGTTAAGAAATAAAAATATTCTTTATTGGTACATAAATTAAAAACTCAGTTGTTGCTATGTCAAGGAGACCAGTATGAAATGACCATTAGGCTAAAGGTACTGACAGTCTCAATATATGAGATTAGATTGGCAGTGCAATGTATACAAGAGTGGTTGGAGTTACCTTGGATCAGCTGGGACTATTGCACAAATAATGTGCCACATTCGATAATAGGAAATTGTAATGGATGTCTTTTCTTTTCAGAACTCATGTTTCAGCTACTGTACCTTTAATTCAACTTCACCTTGTGAGCAAGTTATTTAAACCTGACACGCCCAATTTTCCCTGCTTTAGTATTTTGTATTTGGTAATCCTAGAAGTTGCATCTCCTGCATTTGTCCTGATTGAATTAAAGCCATTTATCTACAGTCTCTTCCAACTCTGAAATTGTTACTACACGTATTTCATTTCAGCTTTAACCCTGAAGAACCTTTATTGAAGTGTATCATATCTTTCCACAAACATTTAATTGTGAGGATTCAGCTGTGCTGCGAAGCTCAGGTAAGTGTGTAACTGCCTGACTCACAGTGAGTGGTTCCCTGTGTGATTAATCTGCTTTGTCTGCAGCTGCGAGCTAGTGAATCTCCTAGACAGGCGTATTCACTCTAACCTCCATGCTGCTCCTGTCATCCTTACTCTGAGTAGGTTGCTGAATTACTTCCTTCATTCCAGGGGTGGATTTTACTTTCTAAGTCTTGTTAAAGGATTACTTTCTGTATATTTTTTAAGCTAAACAACTAACATATTAAAGTTATATAAACATTAATTAAAACCTACTGACCTATATTTTCTCCAAAACGAAGTTTCATAACTTCTAAAAGTTATATCTTTTATTCGCCGATGATGTCACGTTATTCCTGCCCACTATTTTCAGCACTGCATGTATCAAAATACTTAAACCAATAACTTTGTGTTTAAAGTGCATTTTGAAACCTAGGTATTGTAAACGGGATTGGTACAGAGCAAGAGGATACCAAGGAGTGGGTTTGGAAAACAATTACATTTGCAGACAAGATTTCTGATATACGGTAGAGATAGTCTAATGAAAATGCTATTGATAAAAAGCGTATTTGGTGGGTAGTTAGTTAGTAACAGGCATAGAAAATATTTACTTAGCAGTTGGCCCCATTAAGGAAACCTCTCACTGTATATATTACTGCACTGAATACCCAGTTTGTTATCTAAACAAAACGCAACACATCGGTTTTCTTAAAAAGACATTCTCCTAACATCCTTATGTTATTTCCTATATGAAGCATGGACATTAACTAACTAGTGGGAAGTGCATTAACAGAATAATTGCCTACAACAAGATTTGAGTTATTCTGTGTCACTGGGGAGCTAGCTGGGGCTAAGCCTAATATACCTAAAACAGGAATTGCAAGTTATGAAGCGTGGACATTAACTAACTTTGGGAATTCTTATCAGAATATTGCCTACACCCAAGATTTGTGTTATTTCTGTGTGACTGGGAGCTAGCTGGGCAAAGCCTAATATACGTAAATCAGAATTGCAAGGTCTGTTAACTTTATAACCTTTACATTCTTGTTAAGGTGATCTTTGTATATAGTATATTATAGCCTAATGTATCAGTTGCTCTGAGTTCAGTCTCTTAGCTTCTCAGTGCACTACTGGCTAACAAAACCTAATTTACTAAATTTCTGCAGTTGAGTTCCATCTCTCCTATTAATTCATAACATAATACTAAAAACCTTTGTCATGGAACCAGCAGATCTTCCTCAGGTGGTTTACAAACCTGAACCAAAAGGGTTGATCAGATGGGACAAGCAATCAGAGGCGTTACAGACTCCAAAATGATAGTCTCCAAGCAGCCATGAAAAATGAGTGCACCTGAACCCCAGGGTTTGTTTACCTGACAAATTTTCAGGTGTAGAGAGACACAATTTCTTCAGTTCAAGAATGCCTGTCTTCTTCTTATCACCCTCAAGTCCAAAACATACTGTAATGATCGAGTCAAGGTACTTACATTTTATCCTACCTAAGAGGCGAACCCAGGAAATGGTGCAGGATTCTTTCTTCGAGCAAAACCACCCTATTCTCTCTTCCTAGGAGGACTTTTTTCATCAAATGGGTATTCTCTATGAGGATACCGAATAAGAGCAGCTCACAGCAGAAACTAAAATGAGATCACTACGACAAGGAAAGAGACCAGTTGAGGAATACCTTACTGAGTTCCAACAGTATTCCTAGGATACAGAGTGGAGTAACATAGCCCTTGGGAACCAATACCGTTTAGGGTTATCTGATATGGTTAAGGATGAAATTGCTCGCACCCGAACTTCCTAAAACTTTGGAAGGTTTAGATCTCATTAAGCATTCAGATTGATAGACGTGTCAGAGAGAGAAAGACAGAGAGACATACTACAGAATCATCCTATAAGGCACCAACATACTCACCAAATATAAACCATTCTCAACTCACTGAACCCGATGAGATAGGTTTCACTAAAGGGCCGTTACTGCCAGAGGAAAAAGAATAGGACGCAGGGTTGCTCAACCTATGTATGTATTGTGCATCCAGTTCACACAGGTGTCAAAGTATTACAGAGACACAAGAAATGTAAGTCTTTTACAAAAAATTCTTGTTTAACTACAAACTCCTCAAAAATAGCATACTGCTCATTAACCCTTTCTTTGCAGTGGGGATCAACAGACATCTCAGAAGTGAAGGAATCATTGACTCGGGGGCTCACAACTTTTACATTGATGCAACACTTGTTAAGAATAATAAAGATTCCTGTTATGTTAAAAGCAACACCCGTCTCAATCAGAGTTATTGATGGTTCTTTGATAAATACAGGACCCATCACTTATCACATCAATTCCTCTCAAAGTAACCTCTCACTCAAACCATGTAGAGTATATCAGATTGTGATGTATACCCACACCATTATTCCCCATAGTATTGGGGTTACAGTGGTTACAGGCTTCATCAACCCACCATAGACTTGGGGGTAGTTTAGATATCACTTTTCAAGTCTGAATACTGTAAAAATACGAATACGTTACCGACAGAATACCAGGATTTTCATGATGTATTCAGCAAATCTGGAAGCTGAAAATGTACCACCTCATCGTTAATTACGATTGTCCAATAGAGTTGATACCAGGGTCAACTATCCATATGGACATATCTATCCATTGTTCTACTCCTGAATTGGAACATCTCAAACCTACATCTCCGGAAATCTTCGAACAGGATTCATTCGTACCTCCACCTCACCTGCTGCAGGCGGGAATGTTCTTCGTACAGAACAAAGACCAGTCACTCCGACCTATAATTGACTACAGACAACTGAACAAAATCAGAGTTAAAAACCGGTACCCGTTACCATCTGATTCCAGAGAACTCATAGATCGTCTAGGTCGACTGCCCGGCATATATACGAAATTAGATCTACAAGGTGCTTATAATTTAATAAGAATTAAGAGAAGGGGACGAATGGCTCACGGGCATTCAGAACCCGTTACGGCCTTTTTGAATACACTGTGATGCCATTCAGTCTCTGTAACGCCCCAGCCACCTTCCAGCACTTTATCAATGATATATTCAGGGGATCTACTAGACATATGCATTGTGATTTACTTGGATGACATCCTGATCTATTCCGAAAATTTAGACGATCATCAGAAAACACGTTAGATGGGTCCTCTTACTCGCCTACGGCAACACCATATCTATGCAAAGGCCAGAAAAATGTCAATGTTTCATACAACAGAAATAACCTTTCTTGGATACCACATTAGTCCAAATGGAATTGAGGATGGATCAAGCTAAGGTCGAGGCCATTATGAAAATGGCCAACTCCCACCTACCAAGAAGGACTTACAACGCTTCCTAGGGTTTGCGAACTATTATAGGAAGTTCAATTAAAAATTAATTCAAAAATCACTAAGCCTTTAACCACCACTCACCAGTAGTAAAACATCCTTCACATGGGATTCAACTAAATCAGGATATCTTCAACTCCTTAAAGGACAGATTTGTGAAGCTCCCATTTTACAGTTCCCAGATGCAAATAAACAATACATTTTTGGAAGTTGACCGCTTCTGATTATGCTGTGGGTTCTGTTCTATCTCAACGTGAAAAACCCTGAAAGTCCCATTCATCCTGTTGCTTACTACTCCAGGTAAATGTCACCAGCAGAACAGAATTACCCGCATCGGGGAGAGAGAGTTTATTAGTGGATAAAAAATTATTTGGAGCTCGTGGCGACACTTACTTGAAGGAACTAAATACCCTATTCTGGTATACACAGACCACAAAAACCTCGAATACTTGCAAACCAACAGGACACTATCCTCTCGTCAACATTCCGCTGGAGTCTTTTCTTTTCCAGATTCCAACTCCCACATAACTTACATACCTGGTTCTAAAAATGGAAAGGCAGATGCCTATCTAGAAAGGAGAGGAGACCTTCATTGTAAGTCAAGCCTACTACAGTCATTCCATCTGAGCATATCGTAGGACTCACCCCAAGTTTCACAGACCAATTGAAAAGTATACAAAATGAGGAAGAAGTACCTTAAAAATTCAATGTTGAGAAACATTCAGATGGACTTTGCTACGTATCAAGGAAAGATATATGTTCTCAGACTTCTTTACTTACGCCCTGTCAATACAGGACCATCATGACCCTCCCATTGGCAGTGCATCCAGGAATTAATAGAACAACCAAATTAATCTCCAGAACTTACCGGTGGCCATCCATGAAACTTTCAGTCAGGGATTACGTTTCTCTCTTGTCCAGTTTGTACTACCACTAAAATTGACAGAAGACCCCATTCGGATTACTTATGCCATTACATATTCCTGATAGACCATGGGAACACTATAGGAATGGATTTCATAGTAGATCTTCCAACATTGAACAACTATAACACTAGTCTGGTAGGTTGTCGACCTTCTAACAAAAATGCACAACTTTATTCCGTTCCACAAATTACCTACATCCACTGAAACAGGCCAATATGTTTCTTACCCATATAGTAAAATTAGCATGGTTTACCCAAAGATAATTATAACTGACAGGGGGACACAGTTCACATCTCGGTTCTGGAAGCAGCTCTGTAAAAACATCAAATAGAGCATTGATGCAGGTACAGGGTATTTCTCACCCCCAGACTAACGGTCAGACTGAGAGAGTCAACCAGTGGTTAGAACAATTTTTACGATGTTATTGTTCATCACAACAACACCATTGGAGTCCAAAAATTTACCTATGGCAGAATATGCCTATAAAAACTCAGAGAATTCCACAACCAAGAGATCTCCTTTTTACGCAAATTATGGAGTATCATCCCACTTTTCCAGTTACATCTCAACCTGATAACTTCTTGTCCACAAGTGGATGATACCACCAACTCTTTAATTGATTTGTTTCAGGGACTTAAGAATAACATTTCTGATGCACAAGCAACCCAAAAGCGTTATTATGACCTGAGAAGGACGTAAACCCCCAACTTACAAATGTTGGAGACAAGGGTTTGGTTTATCACAGAAACACATTAAGCTTAGCCTCCAAGCAAGAAACTCAGTGTTACCTTCATCAGACCTTTCCCTATCACAAGAATCATTAATGAAAATGCTGTCACCCTAGATCTATCCACCATCATTTTCGTATACATCCTACATTTCATATGTCTTTATTGAAACCTTATCAGGACACTTGGGCAACTTAGGAAGCTTCCTGAAACTGAGAACTTTTGTAGATCCAGGACACGGAATATGAAGTAGATTCTATTATTGAATCTAGGATTCATAAAGGGAATAACTCCAATAATCTGATCCATATGGAAAGGGTATGATTCGGAAGAGGATTCTTGAGAGCCCTCAACATGGTTCAAGCTCCACGTCTGGTATCACTTTTCACAGGCGACATCCGATCGTCCAAGATTTGCAGCTCTGGGGGATGCTGTCTTGAGGAGGGGATATGTAATGGATGTCTTTCTTTTCAGAATTCATGTTTCAGCTACTGTACCTTTAATTCAACTTCACCTTGTGACCAAGGTTATTTAAATACGTGACCACGCCCCACTTTTCCCTGCTTTAGTATTTTTGTATTTGGTAATCCTAGAAGGTTGCATCTCCCTTGATTTGTCCTGATTGAATTAAGAACCATTTATCTACAGTCTCTTCCAACTCTGGAATTGGTTACTACAGTATTTCATTTCAGGCTTTAACCCTGAAGAACCTTTATTGAAGTGTATCATATCTTTCCACAAACATTTAATTGTGAGGATTCAGCTGTGCTGCAAAGCTCCGGTCAGTGTGTAGACTGCCTGACTCACAGTGAGTGGGTTCCCTGTGTGATCAATCTGCTTTGTCTGCAGTCTGCTGAGCTGTGAATCTCCTAACAGCGTATTCACTCTAACCTCCATGCTGCTCCTGTCATCCTTACTGTGAGTAGTTGCTGAATTACTTCCTTCATCCAGGATTTACTAAGTGCAGCTCGCTCCTGCTCTGTCTGACAGCAGGAGCGAGCTTCACTTAATGCTATGGCGCGGTCGGGCCGGGCTGTGACTATACAGCTGGCCCGATGCGCTGACTAAAAAAAACAGACCCACTCAGCAGAGAGCAGAGAGCGGGTCTGTAAAAGCGGTATGTTTTTTAAATATTAAAAGTGAAAAAAGGGTTTTATGGCTATAGCACCTAAATAATGTTATATAATTCTGCACTATGTGCAGAATTATATAACATTATTTTTTAGGTTTACTGTCCCTTTAAGTTACGTGTATTGGCCTCATAAGATTCCAAATACTTGCATAAATTAATATTCTTAAGTAAGATAGGTATAGATTCCTGGAGGATACAGATTAATATATATTGTTACGGCTGATGTACTGAGTGGTCTCTGGTATGCTGAATATCACCCATTTTAATTTATGTACCACTAAAGAATATTTTTATTTCTTAACAATTCATCTCAAAACTTCTGAATGGATGAGTGCTGTTGTATGTATCCTGTTGGAATTGTAAATAAATACTTTCTGTTGATACATAGCACCTTTTGTAACTGATGCAATATTACTTCACTACATAGTGAAGATTTATACATATCTGAACAAACCCTTTGCACAACAAATATAAGTAGTGCTATTGTCTCTTTAATACATTGTGGCTTTCTGCATTGTCTGTTGCCCCTTGAATTCATACCCTGAAGCCACAGCACATTCTAGAAATTCACAACAAACCATGCAAACCAAGAAGTGTCCTAGTGCCTCCACTGTCCTTGCCAGTCACATCAGAATCCTTACTCCCCTGTCCTTGTCACACACCTCAGAATGCTGGCTCATTACTCCCCTGTCCTTGTCACACACCTCAGAATGCTGGCTCATCTGCCCCTAGCATACAAAAGTGATATCTTGTAATAAATTACAAAAAAATACTGAAAAGCAAAACAAAAAGTGTGATATAAATCACTTGAAAGAAGAGAGAAAACACAATAGTGAAGTCCTATTAGGCAAACAAACACTATGAAATGTGATTCCGTACTCAGAATTGAGCTGTGACTCAGCTCTAAGTGCACAGGCTCATGTGTATCATAAGGTGAAAATTGGACTCGTAGACAGCCAAAGCAATTAAAAACTTTTATTGGACAAATTTCAAGATCACTATTTAATCAGCTACCGACCCATGCAAACCAAGAAGTGTCCTAGTGCCTCCACTGTCCTTGCCAGTCACATCAGAATCCTTACTCCCCTGTCCTTGTCACACACCTCAGAATGCTGGCTCATCTGCCCCTAGCATACAAAAGTGATATCTTGTAATAAATTACAAAAAAAATACTGAAAAGCAAAACAAAAAGTGTGATGTAAATCACTTGAAAGAAGAGAGAAAACACAATAGTGAAGTCCTATTAGGCAAACAAACACTATGAAATGTGATTCCGTACTCAGAATTGAGCTGTGACTCAGCTCTAAGTGCACAGGCTCATGTGTATCATAAGGTGAAAATTGGACTCGTAGACAGCCAAAGCAATTAAAAACTTTTATTGGACAAATTTCAAGATCACTATTTAATCAGCTACCGATCCAACAACAAACAACCGTTACCACAGTGTCTATGGTGAACGGTTGAATAGTTTAGTATAAGTCCCCGCCCTCCTCATGATATCAGAGTTCAATGCCCTATTACATCCGACACACGTTTCACCAGTACGATACTGGCTTTTTCAATGATGATGTGTTGTCAATGAGGCGTCCTTTATATAATCTAACAACAACTTTAATTCGATGTCCTTAACCCTCCTTGTTAACTCTGTGATCTCTGAGGGTAACTCTGTCCAGATCGAAGGAAAATGGATTACACACATAATAGCGTGACAACATCTTTATAAAAACACCTATACATTATATGTGAGCACAAAAATGAATGAGTAACAAGTACTATCAAACAATAAGGAGAAACATTGGAATAAATTAAATACAATAGCACCACTTAAAAAAATAAAGATATATTAAAAAGTGCAATTAATCAATATATATATATATATTTATATTTATAAAATATTTTACCAGGAAGGATACATTGAGATTTCTCTCGTTTTCAAGTATGTCCTGGGTCCACAAAACATTGCGTTGATACAATAGGGTACAATAAAATACAAAAACAATATTAATACATAACATATGCAAAATTTAACATAGAACAGGTAGGAAATGTATAATCAACCATGACAGGTGCATTCTGTTTTGAGATATGCAGACAGGGATCTCTTGAAGGATTCTAGGCTTGGGGAAGGTTTTAAAGTGTGCGGGAGGTCATTCCATAATTGTGGTGCTCTGTAGGAAAAGGAGGATCAAGCTGCTTTCTTTTTGTATGGGGGCAGACTAAATAATGTGCTGGTACTGGATCAGAGGTTATGGGAGTTGGGAACAGCCGGGGAAAGCATTCTGCTCAGGTAGGGTGGGAACTTCCCAGAAAAGCTCTTAAACACAAGGCTGGAAAATTGGAGGTTGCGTCTGGATTCCAGCAACAGCCAGTTTAGTTCTTTCAGCATGTCACAATGGTGGGTCCTGTAGTTACATTGTAACACAAAGCGGCAGAATGAGTTATACAGTGTATTAAGTTTATTAAGGTGAGTTTGCGGTGCAGGTGCATATACTACATCCCCATAATCCATGATTGGCATCAGCATTTGCTGTACAATCTTTTCCTTTACTGTAGGGCTGAGGCAGGATTTGTTTCTGTACAGGGCATCCAGTTTTGGATAGAGTTTAGATAAAAAAAATTCTATGTGGAAGCCAAAAGATAGATTGGGGTCTAACAACATACCCAAGTATTTGTTAGACCCCAAATACGGTCAGTGTGCAATTTGATTTTGTTTGGATGCGTAGATGGGAATTTTGTAGTTTGTGTAATTTAGGTCCCATTCCAAAGATCATTGTGACAGTTTTGTCACTGTTTAGGAAGAGTTTGTTTTTTGAGATCCACTTTTCTACCTCTGTGAACTGGTCTTGGAGCACTGCCTCAAGCTGCGGCAGATCGGATTTGTTTACATAGATTACCGTGTCGTCTGCATACATGTGTACAGTTGAGGATTTGCAGACATTTGGCAGTTCGTTTATGAATAATGTGAATAGTAGGGGGCCGAGAATGGAACCTTGGGGAACACCACACGTGACTGGGAGAGGGAGGGAGTCGCTGTCAGAAATAGAGACATACTGTGATCGATCCGATACATATGATCGAAACCAGGTTAGCGGACGATCACCAATACCCGAGTTTCTTAGTTTGAGCAGTAGTATGTTGTGGTCTACTGTGTCAAAGGCCTTTGCAAAATCAAGGAAAATTGCTCCAGTTAGGTCTCCTTGTTCCATGCCAGTTTGGATGTCGTTGCAAACTTTTAGGAGGACAGTTGTGGTGGAGTGATTTGGGCGAAAACCTGATTGAACAGGGGTCAGATAGTTAGATTGTTGGTAATACTCACATAGTTGCATATGGACGCATTTTTCTAAGATTTTTGACAATACTGGGAGCAATGATATTGGGCGATAGTAACCAAGGTTAACTCACCACTTTTATGGATAGGCACTACTCTTGCAGTCTTCCAAAGTTTGGGTATGTAACCAGACACCAAGGATTCGTTAATTAGGGTTGTGACAGGTTTAGCAATTGCCGGCGCACTGAGCTTCAACAGAATTGCTGGGATTTGATCAGGTCCAGACTGTTTTTTCATTTTTAAATTATTAAGGTGTTTCTTAATGACATTGATGGGTACAGGTCTAAAATTGAACTTCTCTATATTGGGTCTTTGCAGATTTAGCGGGGCCAGATCCACATTTGTAGTTTCAGGATGCGTGTCATTTATTAGTTTGTCAATCAGGGTGGTGGAGCATCCGACAAAATAATTGTTAAAGGAATTTGTTACTTCTAAGGGAAGTTGCAGGGTTTGGTTATCCACTTTGACAGTGGAGGGTTGTGGATTGGGGGAGTGTGTAAGTTATTTATGACTTTCCAAAACTTTCTAGGGTTTGATATGTTATTGTTCAGATTTTCACAGAAATATTGGGCCTTGGCCAATTTTGTTTGTTTAGTGCATATATTTTGCCATTGTCTATATACACAGTGATCGTTCATAGAGCCAGTATGCTTGTACTTTGACCACAAAGAATCCAGAAACTGGTACATTTGAATGATGTCAGTTGTGATCCAATTCATATGCGCTCCTTTTACTCTCACCTTACGCAGCGGGGCATGCAAATTCCAAACTTGTAGGAGTTCGGACTGAAAGAATTCAATTGCAGAATCTAAATCTGGAATTAGGTTTAATCTGTGCCAGGGGAGGTTCTTGATGTAATTTAGAAATGATTGAAGATTAAATTTTTTGAAGGACTTGGTGATTTTAACTTTGGGAGAGGATTTAGTAGCCTTTATTTTGCGCACGCAATACACTAAGCAGTGGTCACTGAAACTGTTAGGGAGAACACCTGCCTCATGGATTTGGTCAGGAGAAGTGGAGAGAATCCAATCGAGCAGGGTGTGGTTATGGCTTTTAATGTTTATGCGAGTTGGGGAGGAGATTAATTGCGTTAGCTGCAAAGTCTTAAATGGTGAGCAAGAACTATTGTTTTTAGGATTCAGCCAATCAATATTAAAATCTCCAAAGACCAAAATTTCACTTTTTGGGTTTTGAGCTATGGTTTCACTTAGGAGATGGGCTATGTCAGAAAGGGAATGCACAGGGGATCTAGGTGGGCGGTAGATTCCTGCAACAATGATTGATTTACTGCACGGGATCTCAATTGTGCCAAACGCGTAAGGCCACGCCCATAATCTGACGTGTGAGGAGAAGGGAATGTGGATGACGCTCAGATAAAACTAACAGCCGGCAAGTATAGTTTGTTTCCCATAGCGCATTCACACGATCTCCTGTATACACACTTTAGCCCCACAGCAAAATAGTAAAGCCAAGTCCCCTGCGATACAAGGTTATATTAGAAACTCTGCCTGACATGGAGGGAGGCATAGAGGAGGATAAACAGTGCTGGAGTGGAACGGAGTGTGTATATTTAAAGGAACAGACATACCTCATATGTTTGAGGGTACTTTTGTGAGTGAGAATTTGTTTTTGTTTTTATATTTCTAATAAAGTGTGAACAATTTTTACTACACTTAGATCGTGGATGCGCTCTTTCTCCCTTCTCTTTCTAGAGAAACATTTCTACATTCTCCCTGTCACTGTTAATCATGCTACCCTCCCCGCATTTTAATCTACCTATATTGTCTTTCTTAGATTTTTTGCTATTTATGTACTTAAATAATCTTTTAGGGTTAGATTTAGAATCCATTGCAATTAATTTTCATTTTCAATTTTGGCTAATTTGATTGCTTTTTGCATGCTTTGTTACATTCCTAATAAATATGGAAATTTGAGTCTGTACTATTTTCTTTGAATAATTGAAATGCCATACGTTTTTTCCTAATTTCTCTTAACACATTTATATTCAGCCACATTGGCTTGTATTTTTTTATTTTTATAACCATATGGTATGTATTGATATGTATATTTATTTAACAAAGTTTTAAATGTTATCCATTTATCCTCTGTATTTTTATTAGAGAATACTTTGTCCCAATTTATGTTATTTAATGATTTCCTTAAATCGATGAATTTTGCTTTCTTAAAATTAAAAGTCTTGGTTAAACCTTTAAGACACTGCTTATGAAAAGAAATTTCAAATGTGACCATGTTATGATCACTGTTACCCAAATGTTCTTTGACTTCTTGTTTGATATTATATCTGTATTATTTGATAGCACCTAAATCCAATATAACGTTACTCCTAGTTGGCTCCTCTATTAATTGTGACAAGAAGTTATCCTGAGAACATTTATAAATCTATCCCCCCTGAATTACTAGTTTCATTGGCCCAGTTTATATCAGGGTAGTTAAAATCTCCCATAATTACAGCACTGTTATTAGCAGTCTTACCTATTTGTATTAGTATTGAGTTTCAATCCAGTTCACTAATGTTGGGGGGCTTGTAGCATGTTTCCTAGTAATATTTTTTTTAGGATTTCCCCCACTCTTTATTTCTACCCACAGGGTCCTCTACATTGTCGCCTGTATCAGAAATATCTCCCTTATTGTACGTTTAAGGTTATTTTTAATATACATGGGAGATTCCTCCACTTCCTTTTATTATTTCTGTCCCTGCCTAAATAAAGTATAACCCCTCTAAGTTAACTGCCCAGTCATGTGAATCATCCCACCAAGTTTCAGTTATACTGATAACATCATAGTCCTCTTCTGCAACTAAGAGCGTCAGCTCCCCCATTTTACCTGTCATGCTTCTTGCATTTGTTGTCATACATTTAATTTTCATGCGCTTTCTGCTGATACTTGGTGTGCTTTCCTCCATACTTTCTAATGTGACATTTCTTAAGTCATCTCTTCCTTGAGATATCAAAGGACTGACAGATTCACAGACTGATCTCTCTATTCTATTGTGTTCTAACTGACCCTCCACCCCCTTTGCCTAGTTTAAAGATTCTATAAACGTGCTACCATCCTTTCCCTAACACACCTGAACCCATATCAATGCAATCCATCCTTACTGTACAAATTGTACCTAAGTGAAAAGTCAGCCCAGTGCTCTAAAAAGTCAAACCCATATAAATATATATATATATATATATATATATATATATATATATATATGTGTGTGTGTATATATGTATTTACAGGACATAAAGTATTATAAACACATAAATATACATATGTACACATAATAGGCATACAGGGAGTGCAGAATTATTAGGCATAGTTGTATTTTTGAGGATTAATTTTATTAGTTGAACAACAACCATGTCTCAATGAACCCAAAAAAACTCATTAATATCAAAGCTGAATATTTTTGGAAGTATGTTTTAGTTTGTTTTTAGTTTTAGCTATTTTAGGGGGATATCTGTGTGTGCAGGTGACTATTACTGTGCATAATTATTAGGCAACTTAACAAAAAACAAATATATACCCATTTCAATTATTTATTTTTACCAGTGAAAACCAATATAACATCTCAACATTCACAAATATACATTTCTGACATTCAAAAACAAAACAAAACAAATCAGGTGACCAATATAGCCACCTTTCTTTGCAAGGGGACACTCAAAAGCCTGCCATCCATGGGATTCTGTACAGTGTTTTGATCTGTTCACCATCAACATTGCGTGCAGCAGCAACCACAGCCTCCCAGACACTGTTCAGAGAGTGTGTACTGCTTTCCCTCCTTGTAAATCTCACATTTGATGATGGGACCACAGGTCTCAATGGGGTTCAGATCAGGTGAACCAAGGAGGGTCATGTCATTAGATTTTCTTCTTTTATACCCTTTCTTGCCAGCCACGCTGTGGAGTACTTGGAACGCGTGTGATGGAGCAATTGTCCTGCATGAAAATCATGTTTTTCTTGAAGGATGCAGACTTCTTCCTGTACCACTGCTTGAAGAAGGTGTCTTCCAGAAACTGGGCAGTAGGACTGGGAGTTGAGCTTGACTCCATCCTCAACCCGAAAAGGCCCCACAAGCTCATCGTTGATGATACCCAGCCCAAACCAGTACTCACCTCCACCTTGCTGGCGTCTGAGTCGGACTGGAGCTCTCTGCCCGTTTACCAATACCAGCCAACGGGCCCATCCATCTGGCCCATCAAGACTCACTCTCATTTCATCAGTCCATAAAACCTTAGAAAAATCAGTCTTGAGATATTTCTTGGCCCAGTCTTGACGTTTCAGCTTGTGTGTCTTGTTCAGTGTGTGGTCGTCTTTCAGCCCTTCTTACCTTGGCCATGTCTCTGAGTATTGCACACCTTGTGCTTTTGGGCACTCCAGTGATGTTGCAGCTCTGAAATATGGCCAAACTGGTGGCAAGTGGCTTCTTGGCAGCTGCACGCTTGACTTTTCTCAGTTCATGGGCAGTTATTTTGCGCCTTGGTTTTTCCACCACACGCTTCTTGCGACCCTGTTGACTATTTTGAATGAAACGCTTGATTGTTCGATGATTCACGCTTCAGAAGCTTTGCAATTTTAAGAGTGGCTGCATCCCTCTGCAAGATATCTCACTATTTTTGACTTTTATGAGCCTGTCAAGTCCTTCTTTTGACCATTTTGCCAAAGGAAAGAAGTTGCCTAATAATTATTCACACCTGATATAGGGTGTTGATGTCATTAGACCACACCCCTTCTCATTACAGAGATGCACATCACCTATATGCTTAATTGGTAGTAGGCTTTCGAGCCTATACAGCTTGGAGTAAGACAACAGGGCATAAAACATCCATAGACTTCAAAAGGCAAGGCAAATAGGCAGGCAAATGTTAAAACCCACAGGGACTCTTTCTGGCCACAATAGTGATGGAAAGTTGTTTCAAGGGTACTAACACCTGGACTGTGGCATGCCGGAGGGGGATCCATGGCAAAACTCCCATGGAAAATAACATAGTTGATGCAGAGTCTGGTTTTAATCCATAAAGGGCATAAATCACCTAACATTCCTAATTGTTTGGAATAACGTGCTTTAAAACATCAGGTATGATGTTGTATCGATCAGGTAGTGTAAGGGTTATGCCCGCTTCACAGTGACAGACCAAACTCCCCCATTTAACGCACCGCAAACATCCACAAACAGTCCATTTGCACAACCGCAAACTCCCCATTTGCACAAGGTTGGATACCAAGCTAGCCATGTCCCGTTCCTTGTCCTCACTGATGTCATTGAAGGGTCTCTTCCTCCACCCAGCCACGTACAACACCAAGGGTCCCCGAAAGGTGACAACAAGCCCCCTGGGATGCCTGCTGTGTATGGGTCTTCCACCTCCTCAAAGCCAACTTCCTCCTCTGACTCCTCTTCTTCAGACTCCTCTCTCTTAGCGTTTTTATAAGGTGTGTTAAGTAGCACTATTCCTATCAGTTAATCCCTGTTACGTCCCCTATCAGGGGACGTGTTGTATATGGCATTGATTTTAGGAAACCGGGAGATGGAAAAAGATGCTTGGTCGGTCTTTCCTACTTCAAATTTGGGGCACTGCGCGTGTAATCTAAAGTGCCACCAGATAGGAGTGGTGTGTTTAAGTAGTACTATTCTTATCAGTTTATCCCTGTTACGTCCCCTATCAGGGGACGTGTATATGGCATCGATTTTAGGAACCGGGAGATGGAAAAAGATGCTTGGTCGGACCTCCTACTTCAAATTTGGGGCACTGCGCGTGCAATCTAATGTGCCACCAGATAGGAGTGGTGTGTTAAGAAGTACTATTCCTATCAGTTTAATCCCTGTTATGTGCCTTTTTTTTTGTTTGGTTTTTTAAGCCACAGTGCAGCACCAGAGGCCAGAAAAATTAGGCATGTACACATGCCTGAAAAATTAGGTATTGTTGCAGCCGCTGCTGTAGCAGCAGCCAGAAAAATTGATGTTTGTTTCCCAGGCAGAAAGTGCCCTAAAACATTGCGGCTTGAACCCTAGTTGGTGGCGGATAAGTCACGCAAGTCATCCGGCATTCAGAGATAAAATACAGCAGCGTGTGGACCATTTTTAGCCCAAGGCAGCTCATCTCATCAGGCCTTTTTTAGTCGAATGTATCGCCCACTGTCAATCCCTTCGGGATCCATCCCTCATTCATCTTAATAAAGGTGAGGTAATCTAGACTTTTTTGACCTAGGCGACTTCTCTTCTCAGTGACAATACCTCCTGCTGCACTGAAGGTCCTTTCTGACAGGACACTTGAAGCGGGGCAGGCCAGAAGTTCTATCGCAAATTGGGATAGCTTAGGCCACCGGTCAAGCCTGCACACCCAGTAGTCAAGGGGTTCATCGCTCCTCAGAGTGTCGATATCTGCAGTTAAGGCGAGGTAGTCTGCTACCTGTCGGTCGAGTCGTTTCTCTGAGGGTGGACCCCGAAGGGCTGTGTCGATTAGAAGGGACTTAAAAAGCTCTTGCATGTCCTCCATCAACAACATGTCTGTACAGCGTCCTGTCCCTTGCCGGCGTGGTCGGTGGGAGGAGGAGGATTACTTTCACCTCTTCCCCCTGTTAGATTCCTGTTGTGCTGTGACCCTTATACGCTTTGTAAGCATACTTTTTAATTTATTTTGGAACTGCTGCATCCTTTCCAACTTGCGGTAATTGGTAACATTTCAGGGCACTTTATGCTTATACCGGTGGTCTAGTAGCGTGGACAACCCAGTACAGGTCATTCTCATTCAGCCTTTTTATACGAGAGTCCCTCAACAGGCACAACAGGCGATGAAAAGACCCCATTTGCCAAGGTTGGATGGCCGAGCTACTCATGTCCCGTTCCTGTCCTCAGTGATCTCACTGAAGGTATGTTCTTCCCCCCCAGCCACGTACAACACCACGGGTACCAGATAGGTGACAACGAGCACCCTGGGATGCCTGTTGTGGTTGGTCTCCTCCTCCTCCTCCTCCTCAAAGCCACATTCCTCCTCTGACTCCTCTTCCTCACAATCCTCTCCAGCATTGCCGCAGGTCCAGCAAGCGATGCTGATAAGGCTGTTTCTGGTTGGTGATGGTGACCACAACTCTTCTCTTCACGCTCATCTACGTCTGATCCAGCACTCTAGCAGGGGCACGCTCCAGGAAGAAAACAAATGGTATGATGTCGCTGATGGTGCCTTCAGTGCGACTGACTAGGTTTGTCACCTCCTCAAAAGGACGCATGAGCCTACATGGGATTGCGCATGAGCATCCAGTAACGTGGCCAAAAAATTCCCAGCTCCGCAAGAGGCTGTCCTAGCACCCCGGTCATAAAAATAGTCGTTAACGGCTTTTTCTTGTTGGATCAGGTGGTCAAACATTAGGAGTGTGAATTCCAACGTGTCGGGCTGTCGCAAATCAAGTGCCTCACTGGCATGTTGTTTCGCCGCTAATATCTGAAAAGTGCGCCATGGCCGTGTATGAATGCCTGAAATGGCCACACTACCTTCCTGGTCCTGCTTCAGGACGTCCTGTAAGCCTGGGTACTTATGAACAAAGCGTTGTACGATCAGATACTACACACATGTGCCATAGCACGGCACATGTGTCAACTTGCGCCAAATTCAATGCCGCCACCAAATTTCTTCCGTTGTCAGTAACCACTTTGCCGATCTCCAGTTGGTGCGGAGGTCAGCCACTGATCCACCTGTGCGTTCAGGGTGGACAGGAGTGCTGGTCCAGTGTGACTCTACTGCTTTCAGGCAAGTCAACCCCAAGACAGGCGTGACACTGCTGTTTCGGGATGTGGAATAGTACCTGGGGGAGCTGGGGGGGGTGCCGTTGATGTGGAGCAAGACGCAGCAGCAGAAGAGACTCTCAGCCAAGGAGGGTTATGGAAGAGGGATGGAGTAGGAGGAGTAGAGGAGGGTGGCAGCAGGCCTTGCCTGCAAGTCGTGCAGTGTCACCAACTCCTCTGCAGAGCCGACGCATTCCATGCTTGGCAGCCGTCAGCAGGTTTACCCAATTGCACTGTGTAGGTGATATACCTGCCCTGACCATGCTTTTGCAGACCAGGTATCAGTGGTCAGATGGACCCTTGCCCCAACACTGTGTGCCAGACATGCCATAACTTCCTTTTTGCACAATCGAGTACAGGTTTGGGATTGCCTTTTGTGCAAAGAAATTTCGGCCGGGTACCTTCCACTGCGGTGTCCCAATAGCTACAAATTTTTTGAACGCCTCAGACTCCACGAGCTTGTATGGTAAAAGCTAGCGGGCTAAGAGTTCAGTCAAGCCAGCTGTCAAACGCCGGGCAAGGGGGTGACTTTGTGACATTGGCTTCTTACGCTCAAACATGTCCTTGACAGACACCATGACTGTGGGGCAGATCAGCAGGAACTGCTCAAGGCGAGACACGAGTGGCGGATGGTTGAGAGGGAGGCAAGGAGGACATCAACCACTGCTGTCCTCCTTGCCCCTCTCAACCATCCGCCACTCCGTGTCTCGCCTTGACAGACACCTGACTGTGGGCAGATGAGCAGGAACTGCTCAAGGCGAGACAACGGAGTGGCGGGATGGTTGAGAGGGGGCAAGGAGGACAGCAGTGGTTGATGTGGCTGAAGATGCTGGACCAGGAGGAGGATGGCGGCTTTGAGTTTGTGTGCTGCTTTTTACTCATGTGTTGATCCCATAGGCGTTTGTGATGTGCAATCATGTGCCTTCGCAAAGCAGTTGTACCTAGGTGGGTGTTGGACTTCCCACAACTCAGTTTCTTTTGGCACAGGTTGCAAATGGCATCACTGTTTGTCAGAGGGCAGACACACAAAAAAAATGCCACACTGCTGAGACTCTGCAATGACGGCATTCTGGTGGTGGGCAACAGCATGCAGTGATTGGCGGTGCTGTCTGGCTGACCCTCCTTGCAACGACCTCCCCCTGCTTCCAACTTGTCTCCTCCTCCTCTTTGTCTCCCCATCTGAACTTTCCCCCTGTTCTTCTTCTTTTCTAGCGGGCACCCACGTGACATCCACGGACGCATCGTCATCATCAACTGCGTTCACTTGTATCTGACAACTCAGCAAAGGAGAGCAGCAGCGGGGTACAACATCATCATCATCATCATCACATCGTTACGTCCATGTGTGTAATGCTGCCTGACTGAGACATATCCCTGTTATCTACATCCTCTGGCAATATGGTTGCACATCACTATCACTCATTTCTTCCAACTGAATGTGTAAAATAACTCTTCTGGACAGATCAAGTGAGAGTGGCTGTGGTGCTAGTGTTGTGGGTGGCGGCAGGGCGGGCGAGTGGTAACTTGAGAGGTGCCCGAAGCTAAGCTGGAGGAGGATGGTGCGTCAAGGTTCCGAGCGGAAAGCTGTAGAAGATAGGGTTGTCCGTGTTAGCCAGTCAACTATGTCCTCAGAACTGTTCGAGTTCAGGGTACGTGGCTCTGAACACTGGCATTATTCTAGGGCCAAAGGGAATCACAGCACCACGACCACGACGGCCCCTGCGGGGTGGCCTGCCTCTGCCTGTCATTTTTTTTTCCGATTAGTGGTACTATGCGTGCAAGCTACTGTGACAACAGATATGAGTGGCACTCTGCACTGGCAGAATTTGGCAGAGTAGACGCTGTAGGCCTGACACACACGCTTGCAGACAACTAAACTGCTATTCAATCTATTACAGTCAAAATTGTATTTTTTTTTAAATGTACACTACTGTTGCACCAGATATGAGTTGCACTGGTGTGACACTGTGCCCTGGCAGCCCTGAAACGCGACACGCATGAAGGAAACTGACTGCCTATTATTTCACAGTCCAAAAAAGTGTGGTTGTTGGTTTTTTTTTTTTTTTTTTTTTTTTTTTTTAAATAAATTTTTTATTGAGACATTGAATGGAAATAACAGAATATAGAGTATGTCCCCAGAACGAAACAAATACAAAGAAAATAACTGATACATTTCACACATGGAAGGGTATACAAGAATTAAAACATTGGTGTGCTAATATAGTATTTGTTATAGTTAGTATCTAGTCAATAAAATTTCAATATTTATATAAAAGTAGGGTAGTCAGTGACATGGAGAATATCTAGGGAACGAAAACAGAGGAATAACAGTTTGACATAAGTTATGCGCCACCTTTATGACCTTAAATATGAGATGTAAACAGTGTAAACAAAACATGTGTGACTGGAACATATAGGAATGAAGCCTCGATTTTTTAAATACAAGTACCAAGTGGGTCCCTACTCCCATATAAGAAGAGTGTTCTATAAGCTGTAAATAGTGAGAGATTGAGGAACTGGCTTTTATCAGGCCTCCCGTAGGGCCTGAGCATATGGGGGGGGGGGGGGAATACAGCGGACAAGAGCCGCTCATAATGGAGGGGAGAGGGGGAGGGGAGGGGGGGCGGAGCAAGATAAGTTGTTATAAAAATACAGACTACAGGGCTATTTAAAATGGAATGGAATTGGATCTTAGGGCTTTTGAGTGCACTCCTAAACAACGCCTCTCGTAATTTAAAAAAAAAAAAATAGGGCATGTGGAAGTGAGGGTAGAGTGCCAGGGAAGATACAAACAGGGGGGGACGTTTCTATAGATACAAAAGGAAGTAAAGGACTACTACATGAGCCCCCTCTCCTGGGGAGGTGCCAACTATAGGTGATTGCCGGTAAAAGGGAGTATTGGATATGACCCGCAGGTACTATTCGCCGGCGGGAAAGGGAGGAGAGGGGTCAAATGGAGATGGGAGGTGTCTGAGAAAGTATATCCTGAGAAAGCTATAGGGTCTCTCATGTACAAGCTTAAAAGAGATTAGTAATAGGCATAAAATGTATAGCAACACTTAGGATAGCGTGTGGAATACTTTTTGCCCTTATAGTAAGGCTTGCAATGTGGCTCACATATATATCTCTAGTTAGTAAAAGATGGGAACTATAAATAGAGTGGGAGCACACTTGAGAATTTTCCCTTAAGGTAGTTTAAGTCATAATAGCAAACTTTCACATATAGAACAGATAGGTAAGTAGAGGGCATAAGGTATAGATATATAAACAATATTACCAAACATAGGGCACCTAAATGTATAATTAGGTGATAGTATAAATGAAACAGACAGAGTGACAATATTAAGTGAACATTTAAACCAAATGCTTAGATAAGAGACAGCTAGGGTATCTAGAAAACTTAACTAAATATAAAGTGGCTGCTAACTTCTAAAGGACTCAGAACTCCATAACAGTACAAGTTTAGGATAAAGACATGTATATCTGTTACTGAATATAGGGGGCTGCTGAAGGAGCTCCTCTCCTGGGGAAAATGCCCAGCTATAGGGCTATGTGGGAAAAAGGGGTAGGGGTATGACCCGGCAGGCAGCAAGCACCGGCGGGAAAGGAGGGAGAGGAGCCCAGCAGTAACAGAAAATTTTGCATAAGTAATAAATTCAACATAGGGGATAGCATTTTCTAGGAGCCTAAAGGTATTAGAGCTTGCAATGTAGCCTCATATGTATCCTTAATATACAGAGGATGGAAGGCAGATATAGGAACAGTATCACCATGAAAAAGTAGTAGGAGACTGTCCCTATAAGACCCTGACTAGCATGATATTAACTAGTCTCTAAAGTATAACCCTACTAGTAACCATATAAGTGAAAATGCTAGTTATATGAGGGGGAGTGTTAAATATTAAGAGAAAACCCTTATGTCCCAAGAAAAGGCAATACCAAGCTTTAGGCTGAAAATGGCTATGCATAATATCAACAGTGGGTCAGCTAAGCATGAAGATATATATGAAACCAAGGAAACATAATCACTCTTGTTGCCTAAAAAAAGATAATAAGAAAACAGTAGTATGTGATTATAATGTTGAACAAGCATCATAGTTTATTAAATAAGCTGCAGTCTGCGACCTCAGAACATCCAGGGACTCCATCCAGAGAGCAGTGTGCAATTTAAAAATAGGGCATGTGTAGGCAACATAACTGTCTGAGAGCTGAATAGTATGTAGGTGTATAAGTTCTAATTTTTATGGGTGGGTGATAGTCATATATACCATAAGTTATGAAATAAACTGCAGATCTTTATCCTTTAGACTTTGGGGCTTCATCCAGAGGGTAGTGTGATTCAAGAGAATGTCATTGTAACTACAGGCTTTCTGGGAGCTGGATAATCTATAGTGATAGAGAGCTCCAAGTTATGAGTAACACTAGCCAATACCTCTCCGCCGTAGCTGATCCAGTCAGGGGAGTCATATGAGACAAAGTGCCTTTTTACTAACTGGTGAGAGTAGCAGGGTGACTATATCTTTGACAGGTGCCCAGGAGCGAGGTCCCAGGCACGTCACAGAGAGCTCAAACAGGAGGGTTTCATATACGCTGAGAGGAAGTCGGTCCACATGCTCCAATGTTGCTCCGGCGTTGAGACTGCCAAAGGGGCAGGGGAGCATACAGAGTCGTTGCAATACGGTAAGGCCTGGCGTCAGGGGCCAAAGGCAAGAGCCTGATCTCCCATCTAGGGGTCCGGTCTGTCTCCTCACTAGGGTGGATCCTCTTTAGTGGGCAACGGGTGAGTAAGTGTTAGGAGGCCGATTATCCGAGGGAGCATTCCCTGCACAGCTAGAGTTAGCTATGTCTACTACCGCCCCCACCTCGACCGGCCGCTCCGAGGCAGAAGCAGGGCAAACAGTGAGAAGGTCGCAGGAAACAGTAGACTGCCGGGGAGATGTAAGAGAGTCAGGTCTAGTCACCTCCGCCATCTTGTCATGCCGACATGTGCTATCAACCGGAGAAGGTAAGGTATTAGATGTTCCCTCTGTTACATGAAGGACTGGCTCTGATTTTAGCGATAGGCACCGGGAGAGAGATTGAAACTGAGCATCCATGCGGTGTCCTAGCGTGGTAAGAGCATCTATTATCAGGGAATCCATCTTCTCAGTTTGAGCGCAGATCAACGCTGATTGCACCAGAAATTACTTCAGAGTATAAGCTATTATGTCTGTTAGAGAGCTTTATATCTCCCTTAGCTGTATTAGTATTTTAAGGCTATTTAGTTGAGTTTAGGATATTATTAGAGCAGGAGCTTACAAGGTCTGCGTCTGCTCGGTTCGGTAGTTGGCTCCGCCCCCGTTGTTTTTTTTTTTTTTTAAATGTACACTTCTGTTACACCAGATATGAGTTGCACTGGGGTGACACTGTGCCCTGGCAGGCAGGCACTGAAACACACATGTGTGAAGGAAACTGACTGCTATTATTTAACACAGTCAAAAAAGTGTTTTTTTTTTTTTTTAAATCTACACTACTGTTACACCAGATATGAGTGGTGGCACTGGGCAAGTGGGTACAGTATACGCTGTGAGCCTGACACACACGCTGGCAGGCAGGCAACTGCAATTAGATTACACAGGAAAAAAAAAAAAAAAAAAGAAAAGCAGACTGATGTTCTAGCCCTAAAAAGGGCTTTTTGGGGTGCTGTCCTTATAGCAGAGATCAGATGAGTCCTTCAGGACTGTAGTGGACACTGAATACACTAGCCTAGCTTCGATTTCCCTATTAAATCAGCAGCAGCTACACTGTCCCTCCTCTCACTAAGAATGCAGCTTCCGAATGAATCTAAAATGGATGCTGTCCAGGAGGTAGGAGGGTCTGGGAGGGAGGGTCTGCTGCTGATTGGCTGGAATGTGTCTTCTGACTGTGAGGTACAGGGTCAAAGTATTACTCAATGATGACGAATAGGGGGTGGATCGAACATCGCATATGTTCGCCCGCCCCGGCGAACGCGAATAAGCTATGTTCGCTGGGAACTATTCTCCGGCGAACTATTCGCGACATCACTATATATATATTTACAGACATATACACATATAAACACATAAATACATATGTACACATATATAGACATACTGTATATAGAAATGCATTGGAGCTCTTTGCAGTTAAGTAGAAGAAAACATATAAAAACATATTTATGAGAGATTCCTTTTTAATAAAGGTTTTAACTATGTATTTACTGTAATTTTTTTCACATTTATATGCACATAGCAGAATATGTTCTATGTATTTATAAATAGACCATCTCCCATTTGTTTAAGCACCCCACCCAAGTTCAGGTGTGCTCATAACAGTGTTATAGAGTTGTGAATAAAAAGCCAGGGAGTCTCATTCTATTATGAAGAGTAAAAGCAGGAATGTTTCAGCCCTCTGTGGCAAAAGGACTGTAGAGTAGGACCAGTCGAATTGGGGCACCTTGAAAGTGGTGACTGGCTAAGCAGAATATGGCCATATTGTTTGACTAAGTTCCCAATATTATTTAAAAAAGAATAGTTGTCTCTTGATGTATTTGCAGGCAATTTTTGCAGCAGTAAAAAATATGTTGTGCTTTGGAAAATGGATGTGCGCTGATACCTCTTTGTTTGTGTAATTACTGGGTCATATTGGCAGCACTCCCAGATGTGGATTTAAACTTTTTGTAAGGTGTGCTAAAAACCAAATTTTGTATTTGTATTTAAAATTACCAGGGAGACTGACCATCTCCCATTGGTTTAAGCACCCCACCCAAGTTCAGGTGTGCTCATAACAGTGTTATAGAGTTGTGAATAAAAAGCCAGGGAGTATCATTCTATTATGAAGAGTAAAAGCAGGAATGTTTCAGCCCTCTGTGGCAAAAGGACTGTAGAGTAGGACCAGTTGAATTGGGGCACCTTGAAAGTGGTGACTGGCTAAGCAGAATATGGCCATATTGTGTGACTAAGTTCCCAATATTATTTAAAAAAGAATAGTTGTCTCTTGAAGTATTTGCAGGCAATTTTTGCAGCAGTAAAAAATATGTTGTGCTTTGGAAAATGGATGTGCGCTGATACCTCTTTGTTTGTATATATATATATATATATATATATATATATATATATATCAGAATATGCTCTATGTATTTATAAATAGTTTTATATATATATATATATATATATATATATATATATATATATATATATATATATATATAATCATGTACACATATTGGCCACTTTATTAGATGAACAAGTTAGAAAATTTGGTCACTAAGAGAAACCAAAAAATTCTGAAATCATAGGCGCTAATGAAAGCTTAAAATAGTGATGTGAATTTAAATTACTTACTTAGTGTGATTATGGTGCAACCAAATATGATGCAACAAATAAATAAGGGATTAAGACAAATAAAGTGAACGTGGCAAAAAATTAGAAATATATATTGTGCAGAATCTGCATAAATGTAGTAACAATATAAAAGGTGTATATATATATATATATATATAAAATGCAAAATAATACAAGGTTACAGTTGTGTTGATCAGACACAGTGAACAGTGTAGTACACAATTTGCAACATTTACTATATAACAAATGCTAAAAGAACAAACGTCAAATAAAAATCCATTTGAAGCAATAAGAAGAAATGGATAAATCCTGTTGATCGTTGGAGGAATAAGCTTGTCACACCCGAGATTGAATTTTTAGGTCAAGCTGGAACGAAATAAGGGACCGATCAAACGGCAGAAAAGGCACCAAATAAAGGTTAACACTTTTACTTACACCGGAATCGGTGATGAGGCGAATGGATCCCTCTCTTTGGCGCAATCTCCGACACTGACACCACCCGCTTAGATGCAGCGTCTCAATATGGCGATAGGGTCGGAGTGGAATATTCGTCCAAATCACCTTTGCGAGCAGGTAGCCGAAGTCAGTCAGTCTTAAAAGAGCAACGCGTTTCAACCCGCTAAGGGTCTTTTTCAAGCTCTCGATATATTCAAATGTTGGCTATTTATAGCCATTAAAACAACCTAATTGGCTAGAGATAGTAGGCGTAGATAATTGTTAGCAGACAGAGAAAATACAGAGCGGAACAACAACAGACGTATCAATATTGAAGATACTTAGTAGCAAATAATATTTCATAATTAAATCAAAAAAGTTACATAAATATACAAATGTTGATTTTTTAGATTTTTTAGATACACAATCGGGTTAAATTAAATTCATGCAGATCTACAAAAAGAGATTTTGTTACCATAAAGAATAATTATAAATTCATATATGTATATAAAAAATTATGTAAAAATATTTGTAGAAAAATATATAAAAAAATAATAATATGGGGGCGTGTCCGAGCTGTGTTCCGGATAGGATACATTTTCTGTGGGCTCCAGAGGAATCTTTAATAATCCGCCGGTTATTATCTTTAAACAGCAAGAATAGAACATATCATCTAAACACCCCACAGTACTGGCTATTGTGGCACTATATTTTCCTATTTTTAGCTGTTTTCATGACACTGGAGGTCCAGATTGGAGTTCAAGGGCCTACGGCGGCGGCCTACTTTTCCTAGGCAATCACCTCCCCCCCCGGGTAGAGCCGGGTGATCAGTGCTGTCAGAGTAACCTGACTTACTGAGTCTCTACGACCCATCATCATCATACAGCTCTAACGGATCAGAGGGCTGAACCTGCATACCATTAACAGCGGAGAAAAAGTTAAAACTTGTTTATAAAATATTTGCAAGAAGCAGAGGATGTCCAACATGCCGGAGGAACACAGTCAGCTAAACCACGAGGAACTTATGGCAAGAATCACCGCACACATGTTAAAGCTGATAGATGGAGCTCCATATGAATATTTAATGCAGCGCTTGGAGGTAGAGCAGGAGAGTAAGATACCCACTACTGTTCCTGTACCAGGACAAATCCAGACAGGCTCAATTATAACTGATCCCTCTCCTACTACACAGGAGCTGTACGGAGTGGTACATGCACAGAAAGCAGACACACTTCTCGCAGCACATAGGGGTAAAACACAGCTCACACACCGGCAGACCTACACACCAAGCAAGAATTATAAAGAGCAGCATGAAGAGGAGCTTTGTCAAGCGGAACTACCCTTGATGATTACAGATCCCCAGGAACCTCAAAGCCAGATCACTAGTGTCGCAGCACCAATAGCAGCAGAGAAGGGCACAGCAGCGTCGTCTCAGCATAAAGTAGATACCGGGTCAAGTTTCACTAAAGTGGGGATTTCAGAGATAGCACCCAAGACTGGTCCATTATATAGAACTCATCACAAAGTAAGAGACACAGCACCAACCTTAAAAGATCACGGCTACATGTGGGCTCACTCTTCTAGGATACTCAGTAGCAGGCTTAGAGCACCAGAGACATTGTCCAGTTTAACAGGCCCTTTAGCTCTAATAGCCACACAAAACACTATTGGGAACTTTATCTCTCTGATCAAGTGGAACTGGCTTGGTAGCCGCTGCATAAAAACTCATACCACTATCGCCTACTATGGCCAGCTGGACACAGGGGGTTAACTGGAGGTAAAGTGCTCCCATCATCCAGTACAGTTGCTGCTTATGGCAGCTGTCTGTCAGAATGATTTTGTGGCAAAGTGTTCAAAATATGTTGTTAAGTTTGGGATGTATATGTTAAATTACGAGAAGCTTTAATAGTTCTACACTGTTCCTAGTTTAATCTTGTTTATCTGTTGTGTTGTGAACATCGAGTTTGTAAGCTTTATTTGATGTATAGCAATATTAGCTTGAGATCCTGATCAGCTTGGTACATTAACTTGTTTTTAACATACCCTGAGCAGACAGAGCCAGTGCACATCGTAACATAACAGAAATTGCTTGCTTTCAATGTGAAGTATATTTTACCCTCAGACCACTAGATGGCAGCATATTCATATCAGATTAATTTGGTCATACAACAATGCAATCAGAGCGACAAGACTAGCTTCCTTCCATCCTCATACTCCCATTATGGTAATCCTTTTATTAGCACATCTCAGAACACTGCCATCTGATCCTGTTTTGGTTTTTAAAATATCTGTATCATAGAATGTGGATTGTATAGTAGTTGTTTTTTTTTTTGTTTGTTTCCCCAGGATTATATAACCCCTATATCGTTTCTTACATAATCCAAGGACCCAAGAAAGGTCTATTTGTTGAAGGGGCAGAAATGAGGATGTTTATCATATGTTTTAAACTAAAAGGAAAATCTCTTTGAATGTATCTAAGTTATGTTACTGTGTAGGTTTTTTCTTTGTTCTTAGTTTTATGTGCCTGTGAGTTTATTCATATCTCTTGACTTGGAAAATCTGAAAATGTAACACTTGCAGGTGTAGCCTACACAGAATTATTTATTTGTATTAATTTATATTATGTTCTGCTCATGATTCCTCAATAAAAAATGATAAAAAAATAAAATAAAAAATAACATAATATGGAGGAATGGTATAATCTAATACCACTCCTTACCAGTAACCTTTATCCAAAAAAAAATAAAAAAAAAAATAATAATAATATTTGTAAAAAAATAATAAAAAGATAAAAAAATAAAAAATAATAAAAAAATGGGAATAAAATAAAAAATAAAAAATGATGATAAATAATCTTAAAAAATATATATACAAAAATATAATATACAAACACCAATGAATATATAATATAACTCTTCAAAAGGCAAATCCATGACCACTGTAACTACTAATAAATACTAACATTAGAATTTATGGTAATTCATGTATAATAATTTTATATACTAAATGGTATAAATTCATAACCTTCATTATAAAGCAAGGATTAATCATTTAGATAACAACCAATACCAAAGTCTACATTTAAACCCTTAGGTTGCAATGTTTTTAAATCAAAGATCCATTTACTTTCTCTTTTTAAAAGATCACTCTGAATATTTCCTCCCCTCCATTTTCTTTTAACCTTTTCAATCCCTAGAAATGAGAAATGATCCAAGTTACCCTTATTGTATAGACCAAAATGTTTTGGATTAGGGAGATCCTTATTCCTCTTGTGGTCAAAATTTTCTATGGACCACATATGTTCCCTAATGCGCGTACGTAGAGGCCTGAAGGTCTCACCTACATACTGTAACCCACATTTACACTGAATAATATAAATTATACAGCAATCTGAACATCTAATTAGGTCTTTAATTTTGTATATCTTCCCTGTCACATTTGACCTGAACTCTTTATTTTTAGTTGAATGTTCACAGGATTTACAGGTGAGACAGGGATAGAAACCTAGCACATTATTACCTCCAATATCTAATTGGCTATTAGATTTTCTTGTTTTATTATTTTTATTTTCTGTGAGTGCCAAAATTGATTTTAAATTTGGGGCTTTTTATATACCACTTGTGGTTTTGATGGCAAAATGGGTCCTAATAATTCATCATTCTTTAGCAATTTCCAATGCTTATTAAGGATTTTTTCTAACAAAAAATGTATTTTGACTATAATTTGTAATAAATGGAATAAAGATAGACTCCTTTTTGTCATCACCTTTCAAAGAGGTAATGGTAGTTTTTTATCTTTTGTAGTCAGCAAAGAAATTCTATCCACTGATCTTACTTCTTTCAATGTTTTTTCAATGCTAGATTCATTGTAACCCCTAGCTAAAAATATTTGTTTGAGTAATTCAGACTGAATATCAAAATCATTTAGATTTGAGCAGTTTTTGCAAATACGCGAAAACTACCCTTTAGGGATATTTTCTATCCACTTTCTATGATGACAACTTGTAAAATGTATATAGCTATTGGCATCAACTTGTTTAAAGAATGTTCTAGCATTAAGTTTGTCCTCTTTTACAAAAATTTCCAGATCCAAAAAATTTATAGTGGATCTATTGCTTACACATGTGAATATAAGGTTGACTTGATTGGTATTCATATCTTTTAAAAATTAATCAAAGGATGAATCACTACCCTGCCAAATAATAATAATATCATCGATAAAACGTCTATAGGACACCAGGCTTGCTCCAAGAGGGTGATTTTGTAAAAAAAGATGTTCCCAATAGCCCTTGAATAAATTGGCATAACTTGGAGCAAACCTGGTGCCCATAGTTGTCCCTCTCTCTGGTTATAAAAATTGGCATTATAAAAGAAAAAGTTGTGAGTTAAGATAAAATTAATAGCTTCTAAAATGAAGCATTTTTGTTCAAATTTTAACAACTTATCCTGTTCTAGAAAGAAGTTTACAGCCTTCAGTCCATCTTTATGATCAATGCAAGTATAGAGAGATGCAACGTCGCAGGATGCCAAAAGACAATTATCCTGCCATGTAACATCATTAATTAAATTTAACACATATGTGGAATCCTTTAAGAAAGATGGAAGTTGTCTTAAAAATTTCTGCAAATAAATATCCAAATATTCTGATAAATTAGCTGTTAGGGAACCAATCCCAGAAATGATAGGCCTTCCTGGGGGATTGGACAAACTCTTGTGTATTTTTGGCAGACAATAGAGAAGTGATATTCTAGGATATTTTGGTAGGAGATATTTTCGTTCTTTTAAATTTAGAATTACTTCCTCTCTTGCTTTATCCAAAATACATGCTAAAGCATCTTTATACCTATTTGTTGGATCATTAGAAAGTTTTTTATATGTCTGCTGATCTGTAATGATATTATCACACATTAGTAGATAATCTTTACTGTCCATAATTACTATCCCGCCGCCGGCAGGTTTGATAGTGATATTTTTATTCTCCTCTAGATCTTTAATGATTCATAGTTGTGTTTTAGTTAAATTATTAATGGTTGGTTTGAGGTTTTTTCTGGTAAATTTTCAATATCCCTAAGTATCAATTTCTCAAAAGACTCAATAATTGGGCCCTTCTCATGTTTAGGGTAAAACTTGGATTTCTCTTTAAGATTCGTGTGTATAAACTTATTATCAGATGATAAAACATTTGAAGCTGCCTTTTAAGTTTGTCAGAAAATTAACTGTGAAAAAATGGTTTTTAAAAACAGGCGCTTAAAAGGTAGCTTCAAATGTTTTATCATCTGATAATAGGTTTATACACAGGATAATAGTAACAGGTGATTTTAACATCACTCCAAACTCATATCTTGATAGATCTAGATTGGGAGAACAGAAGATAAAAACTAACTATACGAAATATCAGCTTAACTATGAAAAGAAAATATTTAGTTTATTCTCTCAGGCAGTAAACCTCATAGATATATGGAAATGTTTAAATCCTAACTCTCGAGAATTCACATGCCATTCTAAGGCCTAGATTTAGAGTTCGGCGGTAGCCGTCAAAACCAGCGTTAGAGGCTCCTAACGCTGGTTTTGGCCGCCCGCTGGTATTTGGAGTCAGTGATTAAAGGGTCTAACGCTCACTTTACAGCCGCGACTTTTCCATACCGCAGATCCCCCTACGCCATTTGCGTAGCCTATCTTTTCAATGGGATCTTCCTAACGCCGGTATTTAGAGTCGTTTCTGCAGTGAGCGTTAGAGCTCTAACGACAAGATTCCAGCCGCCTGAAAATAGCAGGAGTTAAGAGCTTTCTGGCTAACGCCGGTTTATAAAGCTCTTAACTACTGTACCCTAAAGTACACTAACACCCATAAACTACCTATGTACCCCTAAACCGAGGTCCCCCCACATCGCCGCCACTCGATTAAAATTTTTAACCCCTAATCTGCCGACCGCCACCTACGTTATACTTATGTACCCCTAATCTGCTGCCCCTAACACCGCCGACCCCTGTATTATATCTATTAACCCCTAACTTGCCCCCCACAACGTCGCCGCAAGCTACTTAAAATAATTAACCCCTAATCTTCCGACCGCAAATCGCCGCCACCTACGTTATCCCTATGTACCCCTAATCTGCTACCCCTAACATCGCCGACCCCTATGTTATATTTATTAACCCCTAATCTGCCCCCCACAACGTCGCCGACACCTACCTTCAATTATTAACCCCTAATCTGCCGACCGGAGCTCACCGCTATTCTAATAAATGTATTAACCCCTAAAGCTAAGTCTAACCCTAACACTAACACCCCCCTAAGTTAAATATAATTTTTATCTAACGAAATAAATTAACTCTTATTAAATAAATGATTCCTATTTAAAGCTAAATACTTACCTGTAAAATAAATCCTAATATAGCTACAATATAAATTACATTTATATTATAGCTATTTTAGGATTAATATTTATTTTACAGGCAACTTTGTAATTATTTTAACCAGGTACAATAGCTATTAAATAGTTAAGAACTATTTAATAGTTACCTAGTTAAAATAATAACAAATTTACCTGTAAAATAAATCCTAACCTAAGATATAATTAAACCTAACACTACCCTATCAATAAAATAATTAAATAAACTACCTACAATTACCTACAATTAACCTAACACTACACTATCAATAAATTAATTAAACACAATTGCTACAAATAAATAAAATTAAATAAACTATCTAAAGTACAAAAAATAAAAAAGAACTAAGTTACAGAAAATAATAAAATATTTACAAACATAAGAAAAATATTACAACAATTTTAAACTAATTACACCTACTCTAAGCCCCCTAATAAAATAACAAAGCCCCCCAAAATAAAAAATTCCCTACCCTATTCTAAAATACAAATATTACAAGCTCTTTTACCTTACCAGCCCTGAACAGGGCCCTTTGCGGGGCATGCCCCAAGAATTTCAGCTCTTTTGCCTGTAAAAAAAAACATACAATACCCCCCCCCCAACATTACAACCCACCACCCACATACCCCTAATCTAACCCAAACCCCCCTTAAATAAACCTAACACTACCCCCCTGATGATCTTCCTACCTTGTCTTCACCATGCCAGGTTCACCGATCCGTCCTGGCTCCAAGATCTTCATCCAACCCAAGCGGGGGCTAGACATCCACTGAAGAAGTCCAGAAGAGGGTCCAAAGTCTTCCTCCTATCCGGCAAGAAGAGGACATCCGGACCGGCAAACATCTTCTCCAAGCGGCATCTTCTATCTTCTTCCATCCGATGACGACCGGCTCCATCTTGAAGACCTCCAGCGCGGATCCATCCTCTTCTTCCGACGACTAGACGACGAATGACGGTTCCTTTAAGGGACGTCATCCAAGATGGCGTCCCTCGAATTCCGATTGGCTGATAGGATTCTATCAGCCAATCGGAATTAAGGTAGGAATTTTCTGATTGGCTGATGGAATCAGCCAATCAGAATATAGTTCAATCCGATTGGCTGATCCAATCAGCCAATCAGATTGAGCTCGCATTCTATTGGCTGATCGGAACAGCCAATAGAATGCGAGCTCAATCTGATTGGCTGATTGGATCAGCCAATCGGATTGAACTATATTCTGATTGGCTGATTCCATCAGCCAATCAGAAAATTCCTACCTTAATTCCGATTGGCTGATAGAATCCTATCAGCCAATCGGAATTCGAGGGACGCCATCTTGGATGACGTCCCTTAAAGGAACCGTCATTCGTCGTCTAGTCGTCGGAAGAAGAGGATGGATCCGCGCTGGAGGTCTTCAAGATGGAGCCGGTCGTCATCGGATGGAAGAAGATAGAAGATGCCGCTTGGAGAAGATGTTTGCCGGTCCGGATGTCCTCTTCTTGCCGGATAGGAGGAAGACTTTGGACCCTCTTCTGGACTTCTTCAGTGGATGTCTAGCCCCCGCTTGGGTTGGATGAAGATCTTGGAGCCAGGACGGATCGGTGAACCTGGCATGGTGAAGACAAGGTAGGAAGATCATCAGGGGGGGTAGTGTTAGGTTTATTTAAGGGGGGTTTGGGTTAGATTAGGGGTATGTGGGTGGTGGGTTGTAATGTTGGGGGGGGGTATTGTATGTTTTTTTTTACAGGCAAAAGAGCTGAAATTCTTGGGGCATGCCCCGCAAAGGGCCCTGTTCAGGGCTGGTAAGGTAAAAGAGCTTGTAATATTTGTATTTTAGAATAGGGTAGGGAATTTTTTATTTTGGGGGGCTTTGTTATTTTATTAGGGGGCTTAGAGTAGGTGTAATTAGTTTAAAATTGTTGTAATATTTTTCTTATGTTTGTAAATATTTTATTATTTTCTGTAACTTAGTTCTTTTTTATTTTTTGTACTTTAGATAGTTTATTTAATTTTATTTATTTGTAGCAATTGTGTTTAATTAATTTATTGATAGTGTAGTGTTAGGTTAATTGTAGGTAATTGTAGGTAGTTTATTTAATTATTTTATTGATAGGGTAGTGTTAGGTTTAATTATATCTTAGGTTAGGATTTATTTTACAGGTAAATTTGTTATTATTTTAACTAGGTAACTATTAAATAGTTCTTAACTATTTAATAGCTATTGTACCTGGTTAAAATAATTACAAAGTTGCCTGTAAAATAAATATTAATCCTAAAATAGCTATAATATAATTATAATTTATATTGTAGCTATATTAGGATTTATTTTACAGGTAAGTATTTAGCTTTAAATAGGAATCATTTATTTAATAAGAGTTAATTTATTTCGTTAGATAAAAATTATATTTAACTTTGGGGGGGTGTTAGTGTTAGGGTTAGACTTAGCTTTAGGGGTTAATACATTTATTAGAATAGCGGTGAGCTCCGGTCGGCAGATTAGGGGTTAATAATTGAAGGTAGGTGTCGGCGATGTTAGGGAGGGCAGATTAGGGGTTAATACTATTTATGATAGGGTTAGTGAGGCGGATTAGGGGTTAATAACTTTATTATAGTAGCGCTCAGGTCCGCTCGGCAGATTAGGGGTTAATAAGTGTAGGCAGGTGTCGGCGACGTTGTGGGGGGCAGATTAGGGGTTAATAAATATAACATAGGGGTCGGCGATGTTAGGGCAGCAGATTAGGGGTACATAGGGATAACGTAGGTGGCGGCGGTTTACGGAGCGGCAGATTAGGGGTTAAAAGTGTAATGCAGGGGTCAGCGATAGCGGGGGCGGCAGATTAGGAGTTAATAAGTGTAAGGTTAGGGGTGTTTAGACTCGGGGTACATGTTAGGGTGTTAGGTGCAGACTTAGGAGGTGTTTCCCCATAGGAAACAATGGGGCTGCGTTAGGAGCTGAACGCTGCTTTTTTGCAGGTGTTAGGTTTTTTTTCAGCTCAAACAGCCCCATTGTTTCCTATGGGAGAATCGTGCACGAGCACGTTTTTGATGCCGGCCGCGTCCGTAAGCAACTCTGGTATCGAGAGTTGCATTTGCGGTAAAAATGCTCTACGCTCCTTTTTTGGAGCCTAACGCAGCATTTGTTTGAACTCTCGATACCAGAGTTAAATTTATGGTGCGGCCAGAAAAAAACCCGCGGAGCGTTAACAGCCCTTTTACCGCCGAACTCCAAATCTAGGCCTAAGTCTCTTAAGACTTTGTCTAGATTGGATCTATTTTTAATATCAGAAATCGTGGCATCTAAAGTCTCTAAATGTGATATTTTGCAATTTACTTTATCTGACCATGCTCCAGTAATATTAACAATCCAAATTAAGAGATCATATATGTTTAATTCATTCTTCTTCCCCACGTATTTATTGAACTCAGTTAAATTCAAGTTGTTCTTGACAAAGGCATGGGAAGACTTCTGCTCTTTCAATGGCCATTGTAGAGACAATGTTCCCGTCTTTTGGGAAACAGCTAAGCTGTACCTAAAGGCGGAGATTATCTCCTACATGGCCAAGTTAAAGAAGGAACAGGCATTTAGATTTCAGGAGCTATCAAACAAATTAAAAGATGCCTACGCTTTATATATAAGCAATCCCACCAGAATAAATAGAGACAACTATTTGGCAAATAAAAAGGAAAGGGATCATTTCCTATTGGAACAAGCTCAAGACTCAATTCATAAAAAAGCATCTAAATTCAAAAGGCATGGTAACAAAGCCGGTAAGCTCTTGGCTTCTATTTTAAAAAAAACAAACTCAAAGGAAACCGATTGTAGCTATTAAAAAGGATAACAATGTAATTTTGGATCAAGATCAGATAGCTCTTTTATTTCAAAACTATTACACTGAACTCTACTCTTCTCAGAATCCTCTTTCAGAGGATATTGACACATTTTTAGCATCTATGGATCTACCATCTGTTTCAGATCCAGACTTGGAGTCCTTGAATGAACTCATCCTTGAACAGGAAATACTTAAGGTCATTAAATCCCTACCCAAAGGAAAATCGCCAGGCCCAGACAACTTGCCTTTGGAGTTTTATTTCATACTATTGGAAAAGATTATTCCGGTCCTAAGAGATTTTTATAAAGGTTATTTTGAGGATAATGTTAAGATTTCTGAGGATTTTAAAAGGGCCAACATTGTTTTGATCCCTAAACCTAATAAAGATCTTTCAGAATTAACAGCCTATAGGCCAATTTCCTTGCTCAATCTTGATTACAAGATTATGATGAAGATCATGGCAGAGAGAATGAAGCCAATTGTACCCAAAATTGTGCACGCCGATCAAGTAGGCTTTGTGAGTGAAAGGTCTTCTGAAAAAAACATAAGGAGAATTCTCCATGCAATCTCCCTATATAGTGGAGGCGGTTCTGCTCTGCCGGAGGCCTTCCTGCTATCTTTGGATGCAGAGAAGGCCTTCGACAGAGTGGAATGGCCATTTATGGTCAAGGCTTTAAGGAGATATGGGTTTGGAGACAACTTTGTTAATTTTATTTGTAATATATATTCAGATACTAAGGCATCAATCTTGATTAACAATGATATTACTCAATATTTCACACTCTCAAGAGGCACCCGTCAGGGCTGCCCTCCCTCTCCTTTACTATTTGACTTAGTTTTGGAGCCTTTGGCTATTAAACTGAGAGAACTTTTAACAGGAATTAATATAGGTAAGGCAACATTAAAAATATCTTTATTTGCCGATGATCTTCTTCTTTTTGTTACCAATCCCAAGGACACTATTAATCCTGTGCTAGATCTTTAGATAATTATGGTACTGTGTCCGGATATAAAACCAACTTTTCAAAATCAAAAGTAATTTGGTTAAACAGACTGAATAATTGTCAAACCTATCAGTTTATTGAATCTGATGCTCTGGAATATCTGGGTCTGAAACTCTCTACTAATCCTGCAGACTGGTATCGTGATAATATCCTGCTAGCCCTTCAAAAAAGTATAGTGAAAATGGAGAGTTGGGCACCCCTCCCGGTTTCATTCTCGGGCAAAGTAAATCTCTATAAAATGTTCATAGTTCCCAAAATACTATACCCATGTAGGATGCTCCCCTTTTTAATTAAGAAACGGGACCTCTGGCGCTTCAATTGAGCTCTGAGGTATTTCCTGTGCACTGGGAGGAAACCCAGAATAAAACTAGAGTCGTTATACCAGCCATATACGGGAGGAGGAATAGCCCTACCCAATTTGGAATGGTATAATCTGGCAACTATTTTATGTCTTCCAATAGACTGGTTAATTCAATCATTTAAACTCTCTGATAGACATTTAGAGAAACAGGTCTGTTCCCCTCACTCTATGGGGTTTATAGTACACTCATCAAATAAACTTTTGGGGAAGTCAATTGTCAACCATCCCTTATTTAAAGGGACAGTCTACCATAGAACTGTTATTGTTTTAAAAGATAGATAATCCCTTTATTACCCATTCCCCAGTTTTGCAAAACCAACACAGTTATATTAATATACTTTTTACCTCTGTTATTACCTTTTATCTAGGAACCGTCTTCCAGCCCCCTGATCACATGACTGTGACTTGTTATTTTCTATTGTCTTGCATTTAGCATTGTTTTGTGCTAGATCTTAAATAACCCTCTGTGTCTGAACACAGTGTTATCTATATGGCCCACATGTACTTTCTGTCTCTTTGTGTTGAAAAGAGATTTAAAAAGTATGTTATAAGAGGCAGCCCTCAAAGGCTTAAAAATTAGCATATGAGTCTACCTATGTTTAGTTTAAACTAAGACTACCAAGAGAAAAAAGCAAATTTGATGATAAAAGTAAATTGGAAAGTTGATTAAAATTAAAAGTCCTATCTGAATAATGAAAGTTTAATTTATACTAGACTGTCCCTTTAAAGATATCTTAATTGCATGGAGGAAGAATATGAGGCTACTTGGCTATCCAGCCAAAATTTCTAAATCGTTACCTATTCAAGGGAACTGTTTTTTTCCCTTAGGCAATACAGTCAATATCTTTGGAGCCTGGTTACCCTTTAAAGATCTTTCTATTTTAGAGTTTTTTGATGGTAAAGCCAAGAGATTGTATAATTTCTCGGAATTTCAAAATAAATTTTCTACAGTTCAGATCAAACATAAATTTTACTTTTTGCAAGTAAAAAATTATGTTTATAAACTACTACATTTATTTCCTCAAATATGTTTAGAACATCCTTTAATGGACAGTATCAAACCTGAAAAATGCTCGCTATCTGCCATTTATAAAATATTAAGAACAGCGGAGGAAGGGAAAAGTACACTACAATTAGTGTCATAGTGGGAAAAGATGCTAGACCTGCCCGATCTTTTAAACCAATTTGTCAGAAGTTTAAAAATAACTCTGTCTCTATCCCACTCGGCATATTTAAGAGAAACTCAATTTAGGATATTTAATAGAGATTACATTACCCCACGTCGGGTAAAAGTGGAACAGCAAAGTTAAGAACCAATGCCTTAAGTGTCTCCAAAATGACCCAAATGTGGACCATCTATTGTGGGATTGCCCAAAAGTGAATCAATTCTGGCAAAAGGTAGCCTATTTCCTCTCCCAAGTGGTAGACTTTAGAGTAACCTTTTCAATTAACTCCATAATACTATTATCTTCCTGTACTTCATGGGGGAGAAAAGAGAAATTTATCTTAACTGTCATATTAAGCCTTAGAAAACTCTTGTTTATTAATTGGACCAACTCTAAAGCAAGCAAAAAATGTATTAATCAACACTGCATTAATAGCAGCCCATGATTACAGATTAGAGAGAAAAAAAGTACAATTCATATACAAAGATCTGGAGGGACTTTGTTTTAAGCCAAGATAAAACCTTTATTAATCGTATAGAAAAAATTCTTAATATTCAATTGTAAAAAGTTGGGGAACGAGAGGGATTTTTTTTTCTTTTTTCTCTCCTTCTCTTTTTTATTTTTCCTCCTACTCTTATTATTAGTATGCTAAATACTTAGACCTTCAAGCCTCATTTGTCATCTGAAATGTCTTTATATACTATCTTTGGATACTTATTAGTATCCTAACTTAAGTGTATTTTGTACTGCTGACTTTTTCACTAATAAAATATAAAAAAACTGACTACACCTAATCTAATCCCCCTAATAAAATAAAAAAAGCCCCCCAAAATAATAAAATTCCCTACCCTATACTAAATTACAAATAGCCCTTAAAAGGGCTTTTTGCGGGGCATTGCCCCAAAGTAATCAGCTCTTTTACCTGTAAAAAAAAAAATACAATACCCCCCCAACATTAAAACCCACCACCCACACACCCAATCCTACTCTAAAACCCACCCAATCCCCTCTTAATAAAACCTAACACTAACACCTTGAAGATCACACTACCTTGAGCCGTCTTCACCCAGCCGGGCACAAGTGGTCCTCCAGAGGGGCAGAAGTCTTCATCCGATTCGGGCAGAAGAGGACCTCCAGATGGGCAGAAGGCTTCATCCAGGCGGCATCTTCTATCTTCATCCATCCGGAGCGGGTCCATCTTGAAGCATCCTCTTCTTCCGACGACTCCCGACGAATGAAGGTTCATCGGGAGTCAGCCAATAGAATGCAAGCTCAATCCTATTGGCTGATTGGATCAGCCAATAGGATTTTTCCTACCTTAATTCCGATTGGCTGATAAAATCCTATCAGCCAATCGGAATTCAAGGGACACCATCTTGGATGATGTCATTTAAAGGAACCTTCATTCATCGGGAGTCGTCAGAAGAAGAGGATGCTCCGCGTCGGCTGGCTTCAAGATGGACCCGCTCCGGATGGATGAAGATATTAGATGTCTGGAGGTCCTCTTCTGCCCGGATCGGATGAAGACTTCTGCCCCTCTGGAGGACCACTTGTGCCTGGCTGGGTGAAGATGGTTCAAGGTAGGGTGATATTCAAGGGGTTAGTGTTAGGTTTTATTAAGGGGGGATTGGGTGGGTTTTAGAGTAGGGTTGGGTGTGTGGGTGGTGGGTTTTAATGTTGGGGGGTATTGTATTTTTTACAGGTAAAAGAGCTGATTACTTTGGGGCAATGCCCCGCAAAAAGCCCTTTAAGGGCTATTTGTAATTTAGTGTAGGGTAGGGATTTTTATTATTAAAGGAACACTCAATCAAAATTAAACTTTCATTATTCAGATAGAGCATGTCATTTTAAACAACTTTCCAATTTACTTCCATTAACTAAATGTGCACAATCTTTTTATATTTAAACATTTTGAGTCACCAGCTCCTACTGAGCATGTGCAAGAATAAGTGTGTATGCATTTGTGAATGGCTGATGGCTATCACATGGTACGTGTATGCATTTGTGATTGGCTGATGGCTGTCACATGGTACAGGGGAGTGGAAAAAGACATAACTTTTAAAATTGTCAGAAAAAAAATCTACTACTCATTTGAAGTTCAGACTAAGTGCTATTGCATTGTTTTGTTATCTTGCATTAGTTGATTATACAAATCTACTGCGTTGACTGGTCCTTTAACATAGTAGCGGCGACATTGTGGGCGGCAGATTAGGGGTTAATAAATGTAGGTAGGTGTCAGTGATGTTAGGGACGGCAGATTAGGGGTTAATAAAATTTAACTAGTGTTTGCGAGGCGGGAGTGCGGCGGTTTAGGGGTTAATACATTTATTACAGTGGCGGCGATGCCCGGTCGGCAGATTAGGGTTTAAAAACTTTATTTAAGTGTTTCCGATGTGGGGGGGGCCTCAGTTTAGGGGTTAATAGGTAGTTTATGGGTGTTAGTGTACTTTTTAGCACTTTAGTTAAGAGTTTTATGTTACGGCGTTAGCCCATAAAACTCTTAACTACTGACTTTTAAATGCGGTATCAGTCTTGACAGGAGAGGGTCTACCACTCACTTCTTCCAAGACTCGTAATACCGGCGTTAGGAAAATCCCATTGAAAAGATAGGATACACAATTTACGTAAGGGGATTTGCGGTAAGCTTGAGTCGCGGAAGAAAAGTGAGCGGTACACCTGTACCTGCCAGACTCGTAATACCAGCGGGCGTTAAAAAGCAGCATTGGGACCTCTCAACGCTGCTTTTTAAGGCTAACGCAAGACTCGTAATCTAGCAGAAAGAGCGTAATCAATCTCATAGAACAAACAAAGGAGCCAAATCATCATCACCTGATAAAATATAGCATAATGTTCTATGCAACCTAACACTTTAATACCAGAAATACCAGATCAACACATTCCTCACTTGCACTACTACCTATATTATCTACTTGCTTCATTGCCCATGTGGTAAGTTTTAAACTGCAAAAACCTGTGATGATAAACACACTAGGATGGCCAACCATCATTGATCTATACACCACGTGCTTCAAGCTGGAAAGGCTGACCAATCTGTGGCATGGCACTTCTTGGAGGCCAAACATTCCGTGAAGGACCTTAGGTTCCATATAATCGACCATGTCCCCCCCTTATGGAGAGGAGGCAATAGAGAGAAGATCCTGCTCCAAAGGGAAACACAATGGATTTTTGAGCCTGGTACTTTGTTGCCCCAGGGACTAAATATCGACACAGGGTGGCAATGTTACCTATAATGAACATTCTTTAATGAGAACCTACGATCCTAATTATTTGTACATTTAATATCCCTCTCCTGTCTTTATGAGGTGGCCAGTGACATGTCACTGAGAGACTTTATGTCTTCCTATATGAGAGTCCTGATCTTGTCATTGAGAGTCCAGATTCATTGATATATGCATTTTGTCAATAAAATGTGCTCTTAGATGTTCTCTGGTTTCTTTTGCCCTAAGGCGGTTGCTCTTTTTGGTGCTGATTACATGCCTATGTTCGTACTCTGTCGTGTAACAGTCTGTTCCTTTAAAAAAAAATAAAAAATTAACTTTTAATTTTCACATTAGTTGCTTTAATTGTATTTTTCACGTCTAATTTCAGATTTGGTGGCTCTGTGACTGCGCCCTCTGGGACTCCATATTGATGGTAAACAACATTTGTTGATTACGTTGGCTATTATTATATTTACATTAATGATTATTTTAATTTTATTTTCTCTTTTGTATGATGATTATAAATCTAATTGTTTTCATTTTTCATTGTCCTTTGGAACTTCTCTTTTTAAGCTGCCGATTTGCACAATTTCCCCCATAATATTTGCCTGTGTATATATCTTAGCTAGTTGCAATAGTCACGGCTCACACGCTTTCTGCTTTTCTTACTTTAGCTTACAGGTCTCTTTGACTACTGATGACACTGAGAGGATTTTACCATGCCTCCCTCTCATGATTGGTCCATGTGCTTTGGCTATTGCGTCTCCTTGACTACGGATGATGCTGAGAGGGTGTTACTCCTGATGGCCAAAATCGGGTGGCCTTGGTTGAGTGGAATTACTCATCGAGCTTGAGGTAATCAGGTGCAAGCATATCACCAAGTGTGGTTGTACAAAATATGATGTTTCACTCTACCGGGTGATGAGAATCTTGCACCTTTGTTTGTTTTATGAGATTGATTAAGTTTCTTTGTTTTGTATACTGCCGTGTCACAGAAGGGTGTGTCTCAGCCAACCACCGGGAATATGAATATGATGGCCATATCTTCTGCCTATTTGTTTACTTAAAGGGACATTGAACCTAAATTTTTTCTTTTGTGATTGAGATAGAGCATGCAATTTTAAGCAGCTTTATAATTTACTCCTTTTATCAATTTTTCTTTGTTCTCTTGCTATCTTTATTTGAAAAATAAGGCATCTAAGCTATGTTTGTGGTTCAGAACCCTGGACAGCCCTTGGTGGGTGAATTTATCCACCAATCAGCAAGAACATCACAGGTTGTTCACCAAAAATGGCCTGGCATCTAAACATTATTTCTTTTCAAATAAAGATACCAAGAGAATGAAGAAAATTTGATAATAGGAGTAAATTAGAAAGTTGCTTAACCCTTTGGGGGGTAGTTATCAAGCCGTCAACCTCAAATACGCTGGAATTCCGCAGCGTATTTGTGGCGAGGCTGATTCGCCTTAGTTATCAAAGGCTTGAGACCGGCAAAAGTAGAATTTTGTGACGTAAACTTCGATCCGCCGGACTCAGTCCGACACAGATCGATACTTACGTCACTCCAGATGTTCCGCACACAAGTGTGGCACAATCTGACTACTTTTGCTAGTTATCAAATGACTAGCAGGTACGCTCTGCACTTTTACGGCCCAGCGTACCTGGTTTTCAAACCGCCACCCCTGGAGGTGGCGGATCCCATAGGAATCAATGGGAGTCTGACCATAGCGAAAGTACAAGTTCGCTGCTGACAGACATCCCATTGATTTCTATGGGAGCTGTCTGCACCTAACACCCTAACATGTACCCCGAGTCTAAACACCACTAATCTGTCCCCCCCTACACCGCCGCAACTAAATAAAGTTATTACCCCCTAAACCGCCGCTCCCGGAGCTCACGGCAAGCTACTCTATACATATTAACCCCTAAACCGCCGCTCCCGGAGCCCACCGCAACTATAATAAATGTATTAACCCCTAAACCGCCGCTCCCTGAACCCGCCGCAACCTATATTAAACTTATTAACCCCTAATCTGCCGCCCCCCTACACCGTCGCCACCTATAATAAATTTATTAATCCCTATCCTGCCCCCCAATACGCCGCCGCCACTGTAATAAAATTATTAACCCCTAAACCTAAGTCTAACACTAACCCTAACGCCCCCCTAACTTAAATATTAATTAAATAAATCTAAATAATATTTCTATTATTAACTAAATTAATCCTATTTAAAACTAAATACTTACCTTTAAAATAAACCCTAATATAGCTACAATATAAATAATAATTATATTGTAGCTATCTTAGGATTTATTTTTATTTTACAGGCAAATTTCAATTTATTTTAACTAGGTACAATAGCTATTAAATAGTTATTAACTATTTAATAGCTTACCTAGCTAAAATAAACTGAAATTTACCTGTAAAATAAATCCTAACCTAAGTTACAATTACACCTAACACTACACTATACTTTAATAAATTATTCCTATTTAAAACTAAATACTTACCTGTAAAATAAACCCTAAGATAGCTACAATATAAATAATAATTATATTGTAGCTATCTTAGGATTTATATTTATTTTACAGGTAACTTTGTATTTATTTTAGCTAGTTAGAATAGTTATTAAATAGTTATTAACTATTTAATAACTACCTAGCTAAAAGAAATACAAAATTACCTGTAAAATAAAAACTAACCTAAGTTACAATTAAACCTAACACTACACTATCATTAAATTAATTAAATAAACTACCTACAAATAACTACAATTAAATACAATTACATAAACTAACTAAAGTACAAAAAATAAAAAAAGCTAAGTTACAAAAAATAAAAAAATAAGTTACAAACATTTTAAAAATATTACAACAATTTTAAGCTACTTACACCTAATCTAAGACCCCTAATAAAATAACAAACCCCCCAAAATAAAAAAATGCCCTACCCTATTCTAAATTAAATAAAGTTCAAAGCTCTTTTACCTTACCAGCCCTTAAAAGGGCCATTTGTGGGGGCATGCCCCAAAAAGTTCAGCTCTTTTGCCTGTAAAAGAAAAATACAACCCCCCCCAACATTAAAACCCACCACCCACATACCCCTAATCTAACCCAAACCCCCCTTACAAAAACCTAACACTAATCCCCTGAAGATCATCCTACCTTGAGTCGTCTTCACTCAGCCGAGCAGCGATGGAACCGAAGTGGACATCCGGAGCGGAAGAAGTTAATCCTCCAAGCGGCGCTGAAGAAATCTTCCATCCGATGAAGTCATCATCCAGGCGGCGCTGAAGAAGTCTTCGATCCGGGCGATATCATCTTCCAAGAGGCGCTGAAGAGGTCTTCTATCCGGGCGATGTCATCTTCCAAGGCGGGTCTTGAATCTTCCTCCCGCCGACGCGGAACATCCTTCTTCACCGACGGACTACGACGAATGAAGGCTCCTTTAAGGGACGTCATCCAAGATGGCGTCCCCTCAATTCCGATTGGCTGATAGGATTCTATCAGCCAATCGGAATTAAGGTAGGAAAAATCTGATTGGCTGATGGAATCAGCCAATCAGATTCAAGTTCAATCCGATTGGCTGATCCAATCAGCCAATCAGATTGAGCTTGCATTCTATTGGCTGATCGGAACAGCCAATAGAATGTGAGCTCAATCTGATTGGCTGATTCCATCAGCCAATCAGATTTTTCCTACCTGAATTCTGATTGGCTGATAGAATCCTATCAGCCAATTGGAATTGAGGGGATGCCATCTTGGATGACGTCCCTTAAAGGAGCCTTCATTTGTCGTAGTCAGTCGGTGAAGAAGGATGTTCCGCGTCGGCGGGAGGAAGATTCAAGACTTGCCTTGGAAGATGACATCGCCCGGTTAGAAGACCTCTTCAGCGCCGCCTGGATGATGACTTCATCGGATGGAAGATTTCTTCAGCGCCGCTTGGAGGATTAACTTCTTCCGCTCCGGATGTCCACTTTGGTTCCATCGCTGCTCGGCTGAGTGAAGACGACTCAAGGTAGGATGATCTTTAGGGGATTAGTGTTAGGTTTTTGTAAGGGGGGTTTGGGTTAGATTAGGGGTATGTGGGTGGTGGGTTTTAATGTTGGGGGGTTGTATTTTTCTTTTACAGGCAAAAGAGCTGAACTTTTTGGGGCATGCCCCCACAAATGGCCCTTTTAAGGGCTGGTAAGGTAAAAGAGCTTTGAAATTTATTTAATTTAGAATAGGGTAGGGCATTTTTTTTATTTTGGGGGGTTTGTTATTTTATTAGGGGGCTTAGATTAGGTGTAAGTAGCTTAAAATTGTTGTAATATTTTTAAAATGTTTGTAACTTATTTTTTTATTTTTTGTAACTTAGCTTTTTTTATTTTTTGAACTTTAGTTAGTTTATGTAATTGTATTTAATTGTAGTTATTTGTAGGTAGTTTATTTAATTAATTTAATTATAGTGTAGTATTAGGTTTAATTGTAACTTAGGTTAGGATTTATTTTACAGGTAATTTTGTATTTCTTTTAGCTAGGTAGTTATTAAATAGTTAATAACTATTTAATAACTATTCTAACTAGCTAAAATAAATACAAAGTTACCTGTAAAATAAATATAAATCCTAAGATAGCTACAATATAATTATTATTTATATTGTAGCTATCTTAGGGTTTATTTTTCAGGTAAGTATTTAGTTTTAAATAGGAATAATTTATTAAAGTATAGTGTAGTGTTAGGTGTAATTATAACTCAGGTTAGGATTTATTTTACAGGTAAATTTCAGTTTATTTTAGCTAGGTAAGCTATTAAATAGTTAATAACTATTTAATAGCTATTGTACCTAGTTAAAATAAATTGAAAGTTACCTGTAAAATAAAAATAAATCCTAACATAGGTACAATGTAATTATTATTTATATTGTAGCTATATTAGGGTTTATTTTAAAGGTAAGTATTTAGTTTTAAATAGGATTAATTTAGTTAATAATAGAAATATTATTTAGATTTATTTAATTAATATTTAAGTTAGGGGGGCGTTAGGGTTAGTGTTAGACTTAGGTTTAGGGGTTAATAATTTTATTACAGTGGCGGCGGTGTAGTGGGGGGCAGGATAGGGGTTAATAAATTTCTTATAGGTGACGACGGCGTAGGGAGGGCAGGATAGGGGTTAATAGGTTTAATATAGGTTGCGGCGGGTTTAGGGAGCGGCGGTTTAGGAGTTAAACTATTTATTTAGTTGCGGCGAGGTGCGGGATCAGCAGGATAGGGGTTAATAATTTTATTATAGAGGGCGACGGTATAGTGGGGGCAGGATAGGGGTTACTAGGTATACTGTAGGTGGCAGCGGTGTCCGGGAGCGGCGGTTTAGGGGTTAATACATTTATCAGAGTTGCGGCAGGGTCTAGGAGCGGCGGTTTAGGGGTTAATACATTTATAAGAGTTGCGGCAGGGTCTAAGAGCGGCGGTTTAGGGGTTAGTAACTTTATTGAGTTGCGGGGGGCTCCGGGGGCGCCGGTATAGGGATAGAACAGTGTAGTTTAGTGTGAGTGCTTAGTGACAGGCTAGCAATAAAGCTGGGAAAAAGCCGAAGAGCAGCGAGATCGGATGAGTGATAACTCTCACAGTCCGCTGCTCATCGCCCCGCGGCTTTTTGACAGCTTTATTTGATAACTTAGGCGAATGTATTCAAGGTCCGCGGCGAAGGTAGGCGAGCTTAGGCGGGCGTATTGGGCCGGCGAAGGCAGAAAAGTAGACGGCTTGATAACTACCCCCCTTTGGCTGCTAAGCCATTTCCCACCTGGGTGCTAAGTTAGTTTTGAGCTTTTTTTTTTTTTTTTTTTTTGCTGCTAAGCAGGATTTTTTTTTTTTTCATTTTCATAACTTTATTGAGAAATAATTGAAATGGTACATATGTCAAAATATATTAATTACATAGGATTCAAGTACATCATTCATAGTAGTTGCATATATGATGGTCCAAATCAAATTTTATATCCAGTCTCTATGTCACCTGGGGCTTAATAATTTAAGAAGGTCTCTTTTCATTCGGAGAAAAAGCGTCCTCAAACCCATATCTGTGAATATTACTATATAGTCTTTCTTGCCATTGAGAGGTTCACTTGTGGCAGAGAGTTCGCAAATGATCTTGAAATCCCATTCATACATACTATAACATATAACAAGGTAACAGAAATATTTTACAATTTGTATATAGTCTAGATGATAAAGTAATCTCGACATGGGTTTTTACCGATACTCCCACGTCAAGAGTGTTCTATTGGGGAAATAGAAGTAGATAGAGGGAAAAAAGGGGGGGGGGAGAAAGGGGAGGGGAAAATGAGGTGAAATTGGGAAGGGACTCAGATGGAAGTGGGGGGGAAGCAGGCGGACTCCCAAAGGAGGGGCTCCAGGATGAAGCACTCAGAGTCAGTTGGGAACGATAAATCCCCAGGACCAGGTGTCTCTCTATGTGTTAGATCTTAAGTCAGAGACCACCGGTCTCCATAGTTCCAGCATATACTCATGGGTTTCTATCTTGCCGTCTCTCATAAATCTAAATCTTTCCAGTTGTAGACGTCTATCCACCTGAGTCGCCCATTCTGTTACTGATGGAACCTCAACCCTCCTCCACCTCTTGGGGATAAGAGACTTGGCACTGTTAAAGGGACAGTTCACCCAAAAAAATTCTCCACTTTAAATTATTCCCAATGATCCTTTTAACCTGCTAGAGTGTATTAAATTGGTTACACATAGCTCCTTTACTCCTATTTCAGCATTTGAAATAGCTGATTTAGCCTTTGGTATCGCCACCTATACTGAACAAATTAATACTGGAGTATAGGCTATTGAATAGCCTAAGTATACACAGCCAGCAGAAGAGATTACACTCTCAGTGGGATGCAGGATAGTTAAATAAGGAAGCAAATCTGTTTACACAAACTTAAGAGATCTGATATCACCTTTAAGTTCAACCCATTGTAATAGGCTGTGGTTTCAAAGCACAAATTCAGCTACTTCATATACACAAATAAGCATGAAAATGGAATTTCTCAAATATTTTATACTCTGCAGTTGGTATAACAAGTCATTTAAAATACATTAATGGAAAAACAATTTTACAGTGTACTGTCCCTTTAAGCATTATGAGAAAGTTTTGTGGGTTTGTCTTTTAACCTAGGGAGGCCGTGAAACAGTAGAAGGCTGGGTGATCTAGCTAAGGAAATGTTAATTGTAGTTTCCATGACATCTAAAATTGATTGCCAGTAAGGCCTAAGAAGTCCACACTCCCACCAAATGTGGAGAAGAGTGCCACATTCCCTGCATCCCCGCCAACACCTCCCATCTGTTTGCTTGTATATTTTCTTTATTCTGTCAGGTGTAAGATACCACCTAGACAGGTATTTATAGTTAGACTCCAGTACCCTCGCTGAAACTGAGGCTTTTGCATGAGCATTCAGTATTTTATGCAATTCTTTGTGAGTTGGGGGGGGGGGAGTAAGCTCCCTATTCCATTGTCTCACATAGCCAGACAGTGGTGTTTCTTTGTGTGAGAGGATCAGGTGATAGGCTATAGAAATCATGGCCTAGATTTGGAGTTTGGCGGTAAAAGGGCTGTTAACGCTCCGCGGGCTTTTTTCTGGCCGCACCATAAATTTAACTCTGGTATCGAGAGTTCAAACAAATGCTGCGTTAGGCTCCAAAAAAGGAGCGTAGAGCATTTTTTCCGCAAATGCAACTCTCGATACCAGAGTTGCTTACGGACGCGGCCAGCCTCAAAAACGTGCTCGTGCACGATTCTCCCATAGGAAACAATGGGGCTGTTTGAGCTGAAAAAAAACCTAACACCTGCAAAAAACTGAGGCTTTTGCATGAGCATTCAGTATTTTATGCAATTCTTTGTGAGTTGGGGGGGGGGAGTAAGCTCCCTATTCCATTGTCTCACATAGCCAGACAGTGGTGTTTCTTTGTGTGAGAGGATCAGGTGATAGGCTATAGAAATCATGGCCTAGATTTGGAGTTTGGCGGTAAAAGGGCTGTTAACGCTCCGCGGGCTTTTTTCTGGCCGCACCATAAATTTAACTCTGGTATCGAGAGTTCAAACAAATGCTGCGTTAGGCTCCAAAAAAGGAGCGTAGAGCATTTTTTCCGCAAATGCAACTCTCGATACCAGAGTTGCTTACGGACGCGGCCAGCCTCAAAAACGTGCTCGTGCACGATTCTCCCATAGGAAACAATGGGGCTGTTTGAGCTGAAAAAAAACCTAACACCTGCAAAAAAGCAGCGTTCAGCTCCTAACACAGCCCCATTGTTTCCTATGGGGAAACACTTCCTACGTCTGCACCTAACACTCTAACATGTACCCCGAGTCTAAACACCCCTAACCTTACACTTATTAACCCCTAATCTGCCGCTCCGTAAACCGCCGCAACCTACGTTATCCCTATGTACCCCTAATCTGCTGCCCTAACATCGCCGACCCCTATATTATATTTATTAACCCCTAATCTGCCCCCCTCAACGTCGCCGACACCTGCCTACACTTATTAACCCCTAATCTGCCGAGCGGACCGCACCGCTACTATAATAAAGTTATTAACCCCTCACCCGCCTCACTAACCCTATCATAAATAGTATTAACCCCTAATCTGCCCTCCCTAACATCGCCGACACCTACCTTCAATTATTAACCCCTAATCTGCCGAGCGGACCTCACCGCTATTCTAATAAATGTATTAACCCCTAAAGCTAAGTCTAACCCTAACACTAACACCCCCCTAACTTAAATATAATTTACATCTAACGAAATAAATTAACTCTTATTAAATAACTTATTCCTATTTAAAGCTAAATACTTACCTGTAAAATAAACCCTAATATAGCTACAATATAAATTATAATTATATTATAGCTATTTTAGGATTAATATTTATTTTACAGGCAACTTTGTAATTATTTTAACCAGGTACAATAGCTATTAAATAGTTAAGAACTATTTAATAGTTACCTAGTTAAAATAATAACAAATTTACCTGTAAAATAAATCCTAACCTAAGATATAATTAAACCTAACACTACCCTATCAATAAAATAATTAAATAAACTACCTACAATTACCTACAATTAACCTAACACTACACTATCAATAAATTAATTAAACACAATTCCTACAAATAAATACAATTAAATAAACTAGCTAAAGTACAAAAAATAAAAAAGAACTAAGTTGCAAAAAATAAAAAAATATTTACAAACATAAGAAAAATATTACAACAATTTTAAACTAATTACACCTACTCTAAGCCCCCTAATAAAATAACAAACACCCCCAAAATAAAAAATTCCCTACCCTATTCTAAATTAAAAAAGTTACAAGCTCTTTTACCTTACCAGCCCTGAACAGGGCCCTTTGCGGGGCATGCCCCAAGAATTTCAGCTCTTTTGCCTGTAAAAGAATAAATACAATACCCCCCCCCCAACATTACAACCCACCACCCACATACCCCTAATCTAACCCAAACCCCCCTTAAATAAACCTAACACTAAGCCCCTGAAGATCTTCCTACCTTGTCTTCACCATCCAGGTTCACCGATCCGTCCTGAAGAGCTCCTCCGATGTCCTGATCCAAGCCCAAGCGGGGGGCTGAAGAGGTCCATGATCCGGTCAAAGTCTTCATCCAAGCGGGGCAGAAGAGGATCTTCCATCCGATTGAAGTCATCATCCAGGCGGCATCTTCTATGGTCTTCCATCCGGAGCGAAGCGGCAGGATCCTGAAGACCTCCACCGCGGAACATCCATCCGGACCGACGACTGAACGACGAATGACTGTTCCTTTAAGCGACGTCATCCAAGATGGCGTCCCTCGAATTCCGATTGGCTGATAGGATTCTATCAGCCAATCGGAATTAAGGTAGGAATTTTCTGATTGGCTGATGGAATCAGCCAATCAGAATCTAGTTCAATCCAATTGGCTGATCCAATCAGCCAATCAGATTGAGCTCGCATTCTATTGGCTGATCGGAACAGCCAATAGAATGCGAGCTCAATCTGATTGGCTGATTGGATCAGCCAATCGGATTGAACTTGATTCTGATTGGCTGATTCCATCAGCCAATCAGAAAATTCATACCTTAATTCCGATTGGCTGATAGAATCCTATCAGCCAATCGGAATTCGAGGGACGCCATCTTGGATGACGTCCCTTAAAGGAACAGTCATTCGTCGTTCAGTCGTCGGTCCGGATGGATGTTCCGCGCTGGAGGTCTTCAGGATCCTGCCGCTTCGCTCCGGATGGAAGACCATAGAAGATGCCGCCTGGATGATGACTTCAATCGGATGGAAGATCCTCTTCTGCCCCGCTTGGATGAAGACTTTGACCGGATCATGGACCTCTTCAGCCCCCCTCTTGGGCTTGGATCAGGACATCGGAGGAGCTCTTCAGGACGGATTGATGAACCTGGATGGTGAAGACAAGGTAGGAAGATCTTCAGGGGCTTAGTGTTAGGTTTATTTAAGGGGGGTTTGGGTTAGATTAGGGGTATGTGGGTGGTGGGTTGTAATGTTGGGGGGGGGGGGGTATTGTATTTATTCTTTTACAGGCAAAAGAGCTGAAATTCTTGGGGCATGCCCCGCAAAGGGCCCTGTTCAGGGCTGGTAAGGCAAAAGAGCTTGTAACTTTTTTAATTTAGAATAGGGTAGGGAATTTTTTATTTTGGGGGGCTTTGTTATTTTATTAGGGGGCTTAGAGTAGGTGTAATTAGTTTAAAATTGTTGTAATATTTTTCTTATGTTTGTAAATATTTTTTTATTTTTTGTAACTTAGTTCTTTTTTATTTTTTGTACTTTAGCTAGTTTATTTAATTGTATTTATTTGTAGGAACTGTGTTTAATTAATTTATTGATAGTGTAGTGTTAGGTTAATTGTAGGTAATTGTAGGTAGTTTATTTAATTATTTTATTGATAGGGTAGTGTTAGGTTTAATTATATCTTAGGTTAGGATTTATTTTACAGGTAAATTTGTTATTATTTTAACTAGGTAACTATTAAATAGTTCTTAACTATTTAATAGCTATTGTACCTGGTTAAAATAATTACAAAGTTGCCTGTAAAATAAATATTAATCCTAAAATAGCTATAGTATAATTATAATTTATATTGTAGCTATATTAGGATTTATTTTACAGGTAAGTATTTAGCTTTAAATAGGAATCATTTATTTAATAAGAGTTAATTTATTTCGTTAGATGTAAATTATATTTAAGTTAGGGGGGTGTTAGTGTTAGGGTTAGACTTAGCTTTAGGGGTTAATACATTTATTAGAATAGCGGTGAGCTCCGGTCGTCAGATTAGGGGTTAATAATTGAAGTTAGGTGTCGGCGATGTTAGGGAGGGCAGATTAGGGGGTTAATACTATTTATTATAGGGTTAGTGAGGCGGGTTAGGGGTTAATAACTTTATTATAGTAGCGCTCAGGTCCGCTCGGCAGATTAGGGGTTAATAAGTGTAGGCAGGTGTCGGCGACGTTGAGGGGGGCAGATTAGGGGTTAATACATATAATATAGGGGTCGGCGGTGTTAGGGGCAGCAGATTAGGGGTACATAGGGATAACGTAGGTGGCGGCGCTTTGCGGTCGGAAGATTAGGGGTTAATTATTTTAAGTAGCTGGCGGCGACGTTGTGGGGGGCAGGTTAGGGGTTAATAAATGTAATATAGGGGTCGGCGGGGTTAGGGGCAGAAGATTAGGGGTACATAAGTATAACGTAGGTGGTGGTCGGCAGATTAGGGGTTAAAAATTTTAATCGAGTGGCGGCGATGTGGGGGGACCTCGGTTTAGGGGTACATAGGTAGTTTATGGGTGTTAGTGTACTTTAGGGTACAGTAGTTAAGAGCTTTATGAACCGGCGTTAGCCCAGAAAGCTCTTAACTCCTGCTATTTTCAGGCGGCTGGAGTTTTGTCGTTAGAGCTCTAACGCTCACTTCAGAAACGACTCTAAATACCGGCGTTAGAAAGATCCCATTGAAAAGATAGGATACGCAAATGGCGTAGGGGGATCTGCGGTATGGAAAAGTCGCGGCTGAAAAGTGAGCGTTAGACCCTTTAATCACTGACTCCAAATACCAGCGGGCGGCCAAAACCAGCGTTAGGAGCCTCTAACGCTGGTTTTGACGGCTACCGCCGAACTCCAAATCTAGGCCCATGTGTTTTAGTGTGTTTGGTAGTAAGCATAGGGATTGTATTATAGTCGGTTGCCTGGTCATATTGCCTAATCTTTTATGTGTTGTTAAGAAATGTTGAAGTTGTAAATGAAAATACCAGGAAAGCTCAAGTCCGGTACATTTCAAATCTGCCCTACTCCTAAGTTTTTTATTTGTTAGTAGTCGGTGGAAGGTCACCTGTGCAATCTGGGTCTTGTCTATCATCGTAGTCTGTGTACCTGTAAAAGGTATTTCTGAATTGTCTACAAATGGTGTAAGTGGTGAGGGGTTCGAGGTGATGTATGGGTGTTCTACTAGGGTCTTTTCCCATCGCGTGAAAAATTCTCTAGAAAAGGGATAGTTTTCTAGTGTTTTGGGCCTGGATTTGACGAACTGGGAAAGTCTGCATTCCCAAAATTGCCCTACAAATTTGGACCCCAAGTTTTATCTTAGAATTGTGGCACCACTCTACTTGGTGCTGGAGATTGATATATTTCTATATACTACTAGGTTAGGAACTCCCAAACCCCCCCCCCCCCCTTTACTTTAGGTAGATAGAGGGTTTCCCTTGCAATTCACGGTTTTATTCCCTTCCCAAATAAACCCCCTCTATCACACTCTGTAATTTATGCAGGTAATGCATAGGTTAGAGGGATCGGGAGAGTCTGAAAGTAATACAGTATCCTAGGTAAAATGTTCATCTTTACAATACCGATTCTCCCAAGCCAGGAGACCGGTTTGTTTCTCCAGGAGGAGAGATCCCCTGTGATCTCAGTTAGTAAGTTGTATAATTGGCCTCATATTCACCTAGATTTAGTGTTCTGCGTTAGCCATCAAAACAGCGTTAGGGCTCCTAACGCTGCTTTTGGCCACCCGCTGGTATTTAGAGTCAGCAGGAAAGGGTCTAACGCCTCCTTTCCAAGCCGCAACTTTTCCATAACCACAGATCCCTTACGCCAATTGCGTATCCTATCTTTTCAATGGGATCTTCCTAACGCTGGTATTTTGGAGTCTTGGCTGATAGATGTGAGCGGCTAGACCCTCTACCGACAAGACTCCTAACGCCAAAAAAAGTCAGTAGTTAAGAGCTTTATGGGCTAACGCCGGTTTATAAAGTTCTTAACTACTGTGCGCTAAAGTACACTAACACCATAAAACTATCTATGTACCCTAAATCGAGGTCCCCCCCACATCGCCGCCCACTATAATAAATATTTTTAAACCCTATCTTCTGACCGCACATCGCCGCCACCTACATTATGCCTATGAACCCCTAATCTGCTGCCCCCTTACACCGCCGACCCCTATATTATATTTATTAACCCTAATCTGCCCCCCCCCAAAGTCGCCGCTATCTTACCTACACTTATTAACCCCTAATCTGCCGACCGACCTCGCCGCCACTATAATAAATGTATTAACCCCTAAACAGTCCGCACTCCCGCCTCGCAAACCCTATAATAAATTGTATTAACCCCTAATATGCCCTCCCTAACATCGCTGCCACCTAACTTCAAGTATTAACCCCTAATCTGCCGAACGGACTCACGCTGCTTACTATAATAAATGTATTAACCCCTAAGCTAAGTCTAACCCTAACACCCCCCTAAATTATATATAATTTTAATCTAACAAATAAATTAAATCTTATTAACTAAAAGTATTCCTATTTAAAACTAAATACTTACCTGTAAAATAAACCCTAAATAGCTACAATATAAAGAATAATACATTGTAGCTATTTTAGGATTTCTATTTATTTTACAGGCAACTTTGTATTTATTTATAACTAGGTACAATAGCTATTAAATAGTTAATAACTATTTAATAGCTAAATAGTTAAAATAAGTACAAAAATTATCTGTAAAATAAATCCTAACCTAAGTTACAATTTAAACCTAACACTACTCTATCAAATAAATTAATTAAATAAATTACCTACAAATTACCTACAAATAAATAAAACTAAAGTAAATTACAAAAAACAAACAAACACTAAATGTGCAAAAAATAAAAAAAAGATCACAAGAATATTAGGCTAATTACACTTACTCTAAGCCCCCTAATAAAATAAAAAAGCCCCCCAAAATAATAAAGGCCCCTACCCTATTCTAAATTAAAAAGTAATCAGCTCTTTTACCAGCCCTTAAAAGGCTTTTTGCGGGGCATGCCCCAAAGTTATCAGCTCTTTTGCTGTAAAAAAAATACAACCCCCCCCAACATTAAAACCCACCACCCACATTACCCCTACTCTAACCCAAACCCCCCTTAAATAAACCTAACACTACCCCCCTGATGATCTCCCTACCTTGACGCATGTTCACCCAGATGGGCCAAAGTCTTCAATCCGATGGGCAGAAGAGGACATCCAGACCGGCGAAATCTTCATCCTATCCGGGCAGAAGAGGACATCCGGACCGGCAGACATCTTCATCCAAGCGGAATCTTCTATCTTCATCCATCCGGAGCGGAGCCATCTCTTCCAGCCGACGTGGATCCATCCTTCTTCACCGACGCCTACTCGCCGAAGTAAGGTTCCTTTAAATGACATCATCCAAGATGGCGTCCCTCGAATTCTGATTGGCTGATAGGATTCTATCAGCTAATCGGAATTGAGGTAGGAAAAATCTGATTGGCTGATTGAATCAGCCAATCAGATTCAAGTTCAATCCGATTGGCTGATCCAATCAGCCAATCAGATTGAGCTTGCATTCTATTGGCTGATCAGAACAGCCAATAGAATGCGAGCTCAATCTGATTGGCTGATAGGATCAGCCAATCGGATTGAACTTGAATCTGATTGGCTGATTCAATCAGCCAATCAGATTTTTCCTACCTTAATTCCTTTAATAGGATTCTATCAGCCAATCGGAATTCGAGGGACGCCATCTTGGATGATGTCATTTAAAGGAACCTTCATCGGCGAGTAGGCGTCGGTGAAAAAGGATGGATCCGCGTCGGCTGGAAGAAGATGGCTCCGCTCCGGATGGATGAAGATAGAAGATGCCGCTTGGATGAAGATGTCTGCCGGTCCGGATGTCCTCTTCTGCCCGGATAGGATGAAGACTTCTGCCGGTCTGGTTGTCCTCTTCTGCCCCATCGGATGAAGACTTTGGTCCGCTGGGTGAACCACGGCTCAAGGTAGGGAGCTCTTCAGGGGGGTAGTGTTAGGTTTATTTAAGGGGGGTTTGGGTTTAGAGTAGGGGTATGTGGGTGGTGGGTTGTAATGTTTGGGGGGGTTGTATTTTTTTTTTACAGGCAAAAGAGCTGATTACTTTGGGGCATGCCCGCAAAAAGCCCTTTTAAGGGCTGGTAAAAGAGCTGATTACTTTTTAATTTAGAATAGGGTAGGGACCTTTATTATTTTCGGGGGCTTTTTTATTTTATTAGGGGGGCTTAGAGTAGGTGTAATTAGCCTAATATTCTTGTAATCTTTTTTTATTTTTTGTAATTTAATGTTTATTTTTTTTGTAATTTAGTTTAGTTTATTTAATTGTAGGTAATTGTAGGTAATTTATTTAATTAATTTATTGATAGTGTAGTGTTAGGTTTAATTGTAACTTAGGTTAGGATTTATTTTACAGGTAATTTTGTACTTATTTTAACTAGGTAGCTATTAAATAGTAAATAACTATTTAATAGCTATTGTACCTAGTTCAAATAAATACAAACTTGCCTGTAAAATAAATATAAATCCTAAAATAGCTACAATATTATTATTTGTTATATTGTAGCTATATTAGGGTTTATTTTACAGGTAAGTATTTAGTTTTAAATAGGAATACTTTAGTTAATAAGATTTAATTTATTTTGTTAGATTAAAATTATATTTAATTTAGGGGGGTGTTAGGGTTAGACTTAGCTTTAGGGGTTAATACATTTATTATAGTAGCGGCGAGGTCCGGTCGGCAGATTAGGGGTTAATACTTGAAGTTAGGTGGCAGCGATGTTAGGGAGGGCAGATTAGGGGTTAATACTATTTATTATAGTGTTTTGTGAGACGGTGAGTGCGCAGTTTAGGGTTTATACATTATTATAGTGGCGGCGAGGTCCGGTCGGCAGATTAGGGGTTAATAAGTGAAGGTAAGGTAGCGGCGACTTTGGGGGGGCAGATTAGGGGTTAATAAATATAATATAGGGGTCGGCGGTGTTAGGGGCAGCAGATTAGGGGTTCATAGGGATAATGTAGGTTGCGGCGGTGTACGGAGCGGCAGATTAGGGGTTAATAATATAATGCAAGTATCAGCGATAGCGGGGGAGGCAGATTAGGGGTTAATAAGTGTAAGGTTAGGGGTGTTTAGACTCGGGGTTCATGTTAGGGTGTTAGGTGCAGACTTAGAAAGTGTTTCCCCATAGGAAACAATGGGGCTGCGTTGGGAGCTTAACGCTGCTTTTTTGCAGGTGTTAAGTTTTTTTTTCATCCCAAACTGCCCCATTGTTTCCTATGGGGGAATCGTGCACGAGCACGTTTTGACAGCTTACCGCTACCTTAAGCAACGCTGGTATTGAGGGTTGAAGTGGCGGTAAATTCGGCTCAACGCACCCTTTTTGGAGCCTAACGCAGCCCCCCAGACAACTCTAAATACCAGCGTTGTCTTAAGGGTGCATTGGGAAAAAAAGCTGCGTTACCTACGCGGGTCTTTACCGACAAAACTCTAAATCTAGGCGATAGTGTTTCAGTGGTCGGGGTGCGGTAAATCCCTAGGTACTTAAGGGTGCAAGTTTGTATGCATAAGGGGCATACAGAAGAAAGTTGTCTAAATTCCGTTTGTGGGAGATTGAAATTTAAAATTTCAGATTTAGTTTTGTTTAAATGAAAGTTTGAGAACTTGCCGTATTCCTCGAATTCCCTCAATGCCTCTGGGAGCGAGACTAGTGGATCTGTTAGAGAAAGTAAAACATAATTTGCGTACATTGACAATTTGTGCTCCCGGTCCCCTATCTGTAATCCCATAATCTTCCCGTTATCCCTAATTTTTTGAGTTAGAACCTCCATGACCAGAGCAAACAGCAGCGGCAACAACGGGCACCCCTGTCTGGTGCCGTTTGATAAGCTAAAGGGATTAGAGAGTATATTATTAACCCTTACCTGTGCCGAGGGGGCTATATAGAGGGAGAAAATTCTTTGTATAAAAGCTTGCCCAAACCTCATCTTCGACAGGACCGCTTTCATAAATTTCCAGCTGATCCTGTCGAAAGCCTTCTCAGCATCTGTAGAGACTAGAATCAACAGAATTTTGTTAATTTGCGCATAATTTCCGAGCAGGGTGGCTTTTATAGTATTGTCCCTAGCCTCTCGGCCAGGCACAAGACCCACTTGGTCAGGAGAAATTTAGGCCTAGATTTGGAGTTCGGCGGTAGAAGGGCTGTTAACGCTCCGCGTGTTTTTTTCTGGCCGCACCATAAATTTAACTCTGGTATCGAGAGTTTAAACAAATGCTGCGTTAGGCTCCAAAAAAGGAGCGTAGAGCATTTTTACCGCCAAATGCAACTCTCGATACCAGAGTTGCTTACGGACGCGGCCGGCCTCAAAAACGTGCTCGTGCACGATTCTCCCATAGGAAACAATGGGGCTGTTTGAGCTGGAAAAAAAACCTAACACCTGCAAAAAAGCAGCGTTCAGCTCCTAACGCAGCCCCATTGTTTCCTATGGGGAAACACTTCCTACGTCTGCACCTAACACTCTAACATGTACCCCGAGTCTAAACACCCTAACCTTACACTTATTAACCCCTAATCTGCCGCCCCCCGCTATCGCTGACACCTGCATATTTTTTTTTAACCCTAATCTGCCGCTCCGTAAACCGCCGCAACCTACGTTATCCCTTTGTACCCCTAATCTGCTGCCTAACATCGCCGACCCACTATATTCTATTTATTAACCCTAATCTGCCCCCCTCAACGTCGCCGACACCTGCCTACACTTATTAACCCCTAATCTGCCGAGCGGACCTGAGCGCTACTATAATAAAGTTATTAACCCCTAATCCGCCTCAACTAACCCTATCATAAATAGTATTAACCCTAATCTGCCCTCCCTAACATCGCCGACACCTACCTTCAATTATTAACCCCTAATCTGCCGAGCGGACCTCACCGCTACAATAATAAATGTATTAACCCCTAAAGCTAAGTCTAACCCTAACACTAACACCCCCCTAACTTAAATATAATTTACATCTAACGAAATAAATTAACTCTTATTAAATAACTGTATTCCTATTTAAAGCTAAATACTTACCTGTAAAATAAATCCTAATATAGCTTACAATATAAATTATAATTATATTATAGCTATTTTAGGATTTATATTATTTTACAGGTAACTTTGTAATTATTTTAACCAGGTACATAGCTATTAAATAGTTAAGAACTATTTAATAGTTACCTAGTTAAAATAATAAACAAATTTACCTGTAAAATAAATCCTAACCTAAGATATAATTAAACCTAACCACTACCCTATCAATAAATTAATTAAATAAACTACCTACCAATTACCTACAATTAAACCTAACACTACACTATCAATAATTAATTAAACACAATTGCTACAAATAAATACAATTAAATAAACTAGCTAAAGTACAAAAAAATAAAAAAGAACTAAGTTACAAAAAATAAAAAAATATTTACAAACATAAGAAAAATATTACAACAATTTTAAACTAATTACACCTACTCTAAGCCCCCTAATAAAATAACAAAGCCCCCCAAAATAAAAAATTCCCTACCCTATTCTAATTAAAAAAAGTTCAAGCTCATTTTACCTTACCTAGCCTGAACAGGGCCCTTTGCGGGGCATGCCCAAAGAATTTCAGCTCTTTTGCCTGTAAAAGAATAAATACAATACCCCCCCCCCCCCAACATTACAACCCACCACCCACATACCCCTAATCTAACCCAAACCCCCCTTAAATAAACCTAACACTAAGCCCCTGAAGATCTTCCTACCTTGTCTTACCATACCAGGTTCACGATCCGTCCCTGGCTCCAACATCTTCATCCAACCCAAGCGGGGGTTGGCGATCCATCATCGGTGCTGAAGAGGTCCAGAAGAGGCTCCAAAGTCTTCCTCCTATCCGGCAAGAAGAGGACATCCGGACCGGCAAACATCTTCTCCAAGCGGCATCTTCAATCTTCTTCCATCCGGTGCGGAGCGGGTCCATCTTGAAGCAGGCGACGCGGATCCCATCCTCTTCTTCCGTTGTCTCCCGACGAATGACGGTTCCTTTAAGGGAAGTCATCCAAGATGGCGTCCCTCGAATTCCGATTGGCTGATAGGATTCTATCAGCCAATCGGAATAAGGTAGGAATTTTCTGATTGGCTGATGGAATCAGCCAATCAGAATCAAGTTCAATCCGATTGGCTGATCCAATCAGCCAATCAGATTGAGCTCGCAATTCTATTGGCTGATAATCGGAACAGCCATAGAATGCGAGCTCAATCTGATTGGCTGATTGGATCAGCCAATCGGATTGAACTTGATTCTGATTGGCTGATTCCATCAGCCAATCAGAAAATTCTACCTTAATTCGATTGGCTGATAGAATCCTATCAGCCAATCGGAATTCGAAGGACGCCATCTTGGATGACGTCCCTTAAAGGAACCGTCATTCGTCGGGAGACAACGGAAAGAAGAGGATGGATCGCGTCGCCTGCTTAAGATGGACCCGCTCCGCACCGGATGGAAGAAGATTGAAGATGCCGCTTGGAGAAGATGTTGCCGGTCCGGTGTCCTCCTTCTTGCGGATAGGAGGAAGACTTTGAGCTCCTCTTCTGGACCTCCCTTCATGCACCGGATGATGGATCGCCAATCCCCGCTTGGGTTGGATGAAGATGTTGGAGCCAGGACGGATCGGTGAACCTGGTATGGTGAAGACAAGGTAGGAAGATCTTCAGGGGCTTAGTGTTAGGTTTATTTAAGGGGGGTTTTGGTTAGATTAGGGGTATGTGGGTGGTGGGTTGTAATGTTGGGGGGGGGTATGGTATGTTTTTTTTACAGGCAAAAGAGCTGAAATTCTTGGGGCATGCCCCGCAAGGGCCCTGTTCAGGGCTGGTAAGGTAAAAGAGCTTGTAACTTTTTTAATTTAGAATAGGGTAGGGAATTTTTTATTTTGGGGGCTTTGTTATTTTATTAGGGGGGCTTAGAGTAGCTGTAATTAGTTAAATTGTTTGTAATATTTTTCTTATGTTTGTAAATATTTTATTATTTTTTGTAAACTTAGTTCTTTTTTATTTTTTGTACTTTAGTTAGTTTATGTAATTGTATTTATTTGTAGCAATTGTGTTTAATTAATTTATTGATAGTGTAGTGTTTGGTTTATTGTAGGTAATTGTAGGTAAGTTTATTTAATAATTATTGATAGGGTAGTGTTAGGTTTAATTATATCTTAGGTTAGGATTTATTTTACAGGTAAATTTGTTATTATTTTAACTAGGTAGCTATTAAATAGTTCTTAACTATTTAATAGCTAAGGTACCTAGTTAAAATAAATACCAAGTTGCCTGTAAAATAAATATTAATCCTAAAATAGCTTATAATATAATTATAATTATATTGTAGCTATATTAGGGTTTATTTTACAGGTAAGTATTTAGCTTTAAATAGGAATCTTTTATTTAATAAGAGTTAATTTATTTCGGTAGATGTAAATTATATTTAAGTTAGGGGTGGTGTTAGTGTTAGGGTTAGACTTTAGCTTTAGGGGTTAATCAATTTATTAGAATAGCGGTGAGCTTCCGGTCGTCAGATTAGGGGTTAATAATTGAAGTTAGGTGTCGGCGATGTTAGGGAGGGCAGATTAGGGGTTAATACTATTTATGATAGGGTTAGTGAGGAGGGTTAGGGGTTAATAACTTTATTATAGTAGCGCTCAGGTCCGCTCGGCAGATTAGGGGTTAATAAGTGTAGGCAGGTTGTCGGCGACGTTGAGGGGGGCAGATTAGGGGTTAATAAATATAATATAGGGGTCGGCGGTTTGTTAGGGGTAGCAGATTAGTGGTACATAAGGATAACGTAGGTGGCGGCGCTTTGCGGTCGGAAGATTAGGGGTTAATTATTTTAAGTAGACTGGCGGCGACGTTGTGGGGGGCAGAGGTTAGGGGATAATAAATGTAATACAGGGGTCGGCGGGGTTAGGGGCAGCAGAATTAGGGGTACATAAGTATAACGTAGGTGGGCGGTCGGCAGATTAGGGGTGTTAAAAATTTAAATCGAGTGTCGGCGATGTGGGGGGACTTCGGTTTAGGGGTACATAGGTAGTTTATGGGTGTTAGTGTACTTTAGGGTACAGTAGTTAAGAGCTTTATGAACCGGCGTTAGCCAGAAAGCTCTTAAACTCTGCATTTTCAGGCGGCTGGAATTTTGTCGTTAAGGCTCTAACGCTCAACATTCAGAACGACTCTAAATACCGGCGTTAGAAAGATCCCATTGAAAAGATAGGATACGCAAATGGCGTAAGGGGATCTGCGGTAAGGAAAAGTCGCGGCTGAAAAGTGAGCGTATAGACCCTTTAAATCACTGACTCCAAATACCAGCGGGCCGGCCAAACCAGCGTTAAGAGCCTCTAACGCTGGTTTTGACGGCTACCGCCGAACTCCAAATCAAGGCCTAAGTTAGGTAAAAATTTGTTCAATCTATTAGACAGGATTTTAGCAAAGATCTTTATATCAACATTGAGAAGTGAGATTGGTCGGATGTTTTCCGGCCGATTTGCTGGTTTGCCCGGTTTTGGGATGGTCGTTATGTGGGCTGTTAACGTAGAAGGTGTAAAGCCCTGGGAGGTGTCTAGTGTGTTAAATAAACAAGCCAAATGGGGAGACAGAATTGATTTATAAAGCTTATAGTATTTGGCACTAAAGCCATCCGGGCCCGGACTCTTACCCGCTGGTAGGCTTTCAATAGTATGTGACACTTCTTCTGAAGATATAGGGGCATCTAAAGCCTCCCCATCTGCTTGCGATAGTGAAGGTAGTGTGATGGAGTCCAAGTAAGAACTCAAGGCTGGAGAAGAAGATCTCCTGTCTCTGTCTGGTGAAGGATGGGAGAGATTTTGTAAATTGTATAGTTTGTGATAATATGCTCTTAAGGTTTCCGCAATAGCCGTGCTATCTGCATGTGTGGAGTTATGTTTGTCAGCTATGGAATGAATATGTGTTTTCAAGTGTTTCCTTTTGAGGGCCCTCGCTAACAATTTTCCCGGTTTATCCCCGAATTCATAAAATTTCTGTTGGCTCCAAAAATTCTCCAGCAACACACTCAAAGAAGCCATGTTTGTGGCGTGCTTATATACCCTATGTAAATGTTTAATGATCGTACCCGGTTTGCCAAGTAATGTATGTTCAGGTGTGCTTTGTTAGTAATTAGTATGTGTGCAGTGTGTATTAGTTGTGTGAATTTGCGCATGCTCATATAGAGTTAGTATTTGTGGATTGTGTATAATGTGATGATGTCATAGTGATCGTTTTCCATAACATTGTCCCCAAAAATTATCAGTAAATGTAAATCCATATTTGTGATGGTGTTGTAAATGTTTCTTTGTGCTAATGTTCTGTAATCTTGAATGCGAATGTTTTGTTGTGTATGAGTGTGCAAATCTTTTTTCGTGTTGTTTTGTTCCGTGTTGCAAGATCGTAGATATTTCTGTATTCCTCGGTTTAGTGTAAATCATGTTTATTGTTTGTATTTTCCGATTGTGAATGTGTAATGCGTATGTGCTATGTTGCTTGATTGTTGTTTGTACATTTGAGCTGTGTTTTTGTTGTGCATTATGTGGTATACGTAATATGACAGAGCAGTGCGTATTTCTCGCGAGATCGAGTGTTAGCTGAAAAATGCGTGCTTCTTTAATTTCTCATTGATCTCTATGGGAGAATGTTTAATGCTGCCGTGATTACGCATATAAAATAAACACGGTAGTCGTGTTACCGCAACGCGTTACGAGGTTGTTTTGAGACTTGTAATACCTACGTTAAGAAAAGTGCGCAAAGGGAATAAAGTACACATAACTAACCCACAACCCCTAGCGCAAAAACTCGTAAGCATAGGCGATAATATACATCTCTTATTTTATTTGCTTCATTTTCTTGATATATCATGAGCCCAGAGGCAGAACTTTTCATTTACTTTCTGCGCTGAGATTTATTAGTGAAATTTTTCTGCAGGTCATTTTTAAATAGAATTCAATTTTAAATTAAAACAGTTACACTAAGGCAACAGTTCAATTGCAATGTGTTGGTTAACTGAAGAATAAAGCAATTTTAAATGTTTTATAATATAGTGCAGTAGTTGAAAATTGCATTGCAAATAAGCAGCATTACAAAAAAAAAAGAAATTTTAAAATGTCTCTTTATAAATTCCTTTTTCTCTTGGGCTAACATAGAAATCTAGAAAAATAAAGATGCAATGCTCTTAAATTTAGAACAAACCACTTTGCAGACTGGGAAAAGCTAAGGGGCGGGTTTGAAAAAATCTCTGAGAGCCAGTCAACAAAAACTTCAAATTTATTCCAATACATTAAAAATTAGAGGCATAGAACAGGGAATTAACCCCTTATGCGTTTCGTGCCGCAAACAGGCACTTAATCATAGGGATGGGTGTTATGACCGGACATAGCCTATTTAAAGGCACAGCGTCCGATCCAGACAAAAAAGTTAAAACACAACAAAAAATATATAAAATATATATAAAAAAATTATATAAAAAAAATATATAAAATATATAAAAACAAGTTATCTTAAACATCTTAGTGTAACAGTATGGAAACAAGTGGATGCAGCATATGAAAAAACACAGATATAATATAAACAAATGCATCTCTATGAGAATATGTGTTACATAGTTATGCGTAATAGCAAGCAGAACATCTATAAAAGCATTGGTAACAGGATTACCTGTTACCAATGCTTTTATAGATGTTCTGCTTGCTATTAGCATAACTATGTAACACATATTCTCAGAGAGATGCATCTGTTTTCTATATATGCTGTGTTTTTTCATATGCTGCATCCACTTGTTTCCATACTGTTACACTAGATGTTTAACCCCTTAACGAACCGAGGGACGTGCAGGGTACATCCTCAAAAAAAAGGCAGTTAACGCCTGAGGACGTACCCTGCACGTTCTCGTGTGGAAAGCAGCTGGAAGCTGTATAAAATGATTAAAAAAAAACACATCAGTTAGGCGGTGGCGTTGGTCTGTTGGGGGGGAAATCTACACTACAGAAAAAAACACAAAAAAAAACTAGGTACTGGCAGACAGCTGTCAGTACCCAAGATGGCCCCCAATAAGGCAGAGGGGGAGGGTTAGAGAGCAGTTTTGGGGGGGATCAGGGATGTTGGGGGCTAAGGGGGATCCTACACCACAGCATATGTAAATATGCTTATTTTTTTTATTTATTTTTTTAAAACCTTTTATTTTAGTACTTGCAGACTTTCTGCCAGTACTTAAGATGGCGGGGACAATTGTGGGGGGAGGGAAGGGAGCTGTTTGGGAGGGATCAGGGGGTGGGAAGTGTCAGGTGGGAGGCTGATCTCTACACTAAAGATAAAATTAACCCTGTAAGCTACCTACAAACTACCTAATTAACCCCTTCACTGCTAGTCATAATACACATGTGATGCGCAGCAGCATTTAGCGACCTTCTAATTACCAAAAAGCAACGCCAAAGTCATATATGTCTGCTATTTCTGAACAAAGGGGATCCCAGAGAAGCATTTACAAGCATTTGTGCCATAATTGCACAAGCTGTTTGTAAATAATTTCAGTGAGAAACCTAAAATTGTGAAAAATGTAAAGTTATTTTTAATTTGATCGCATTTGGCGGTGAAATGGTGGCATGAACTATACCAAAATGGACCTAGATCAATACTTGGGGTTGTCTACTACACTACACTAAAGCTAAAATTAACCCTAGAAGCTCCCTACATGCTCCCTAATTAACCCCTTCACTGCTGGGCATAATACATGTGTGGTGCGCAGTGGCATTTAGCAGCTTTCTAATTACAAAAAAGCAAAGCCAAAGCCATATATGTCTGCTATTTCTGAACAAAGGGGATCCCAGAGAAGTATTTACAACCATTTATGCTATAATTGCATAAGTTGTTTGTAAATAATTTCAGTGAGAAACCTAAAGTTTGTGAAAACATTTGTGAAAAAGTGAACAATTTTTTTTTATTTGATCACATTTGGCGGTGAAATGGTGGCATGAAATATACCAAAATGGGCCTAGATCAATACTTTGGGATGTCTTCTAAAAAAAAATATATACATGTCAATGGATATTCAGGAATTCCTGAAAGATATTAGTTGTTTCCAAGCATTAGTGTAACCAGCGCTAATTTTGAAAAAAAGTGGTTTGGAAATAGCAAAGTGCTACTTGTATTTATGGCCCTATAACTAGCAAAAAAAGCAAAGAACATGTAAACATTTGGGTATTTCTAAACTCAGCACAACATTTAGAAACTATTTAGCATGTTTTTTTTGGTGGTTGTAGATGTGTAACAGATTTTTGGGGTCAAAGTTAAAAAAAGTGTGTTTTTTTCAATTTTTTCCTCATATTTTATAAAAAAAATTATAGTAAATTATAAGATATGATGAAAATAATGGTATCTTTAGAAAGTCCATTTAATGGCGAGAAAAACGGTATATAATATGTGTGGGTACAGTAAATGAGTAAGAGGAAAATTACAGCTAAACACAAACACCGCAAAAATGTAAAAATAGCCTTGGTCCCAAACGGACAGAAAATGGAAAAGTGCTGTGGTCATTAAGGGGTTAAGATAACATGTTTTTATATTTTGTTGTGTTTTAACTTTTTTGTCTGGATCTTGTGATTGGATGCTGTGCCTTTAAATAGGCTATGTCCGGTCATAACACCCATCCATATGATTAAGTGCCTGTTTGCGGCACGAAATGCGTAAGGGGTTAATTCCCTGTTCTATGCCTCTCATTTTTAATGTATTAGGAATAAAAATTTGAAGTTTTTAAATGTATAGTGTCCCACGAGTGCTGCATATTTTTGGCAATTGTATTACTTTGCGGCTCACGCTCAGCCGCACTTGATTTGCACCTCACGGGGCTGTGTTTGGATTTACCCTATCAGCTGGGCGGCTCACGGCTCTGCTCTCAACGTAACGCTCTGCAGCGGCCTTGTCTTCATACTTGTTGTTTGCAGCCAGAGCACAGCTCTGTTTGAAGAGAACTGTCTAATGTGGAGCAGCACTACAAAGTTCAAGCGATAACAGTTCCTGCGTGTGTCCTGTTCTTTCTGCAGATATGCTGCATTTTCTGCGATGACATCTCACATCACTGTATCTTCTGCCTTGGGATCATGAGTAGCCAGAGAAGTGAGGTTCTCGATGTTGATTGTTGTTTGTGTGTATATATATTATATATATATATATATATATATAGATAGATAGATATTGTTTGTTGTTTGGCTCATCAATGTGTTTCATTTATAAACTATTTGTGAATTGATGCACCTTTAACAAATGATCCCAAGATTATTAAACTGAGATAATCAATGTAAATTATGAAATTTGATGTAAATAGTATCCTCTCTGTGAATCCTGAACTTTATTGTTGTATTTCATGTCCCTTTAGTGATGCTGACCACAATTCTTAAGGAATGGATATGCATTTCTAATGTATTTTTGTCCTTTTTTACAATCAACACAGACATATAATATTTTTAAAAACAGACTATTATTTGAATGTTGACAGCACATGTATTCCAATTTCACTTATATCTTATTGTAGTAGTGTAACAAAATCAATCACTGTGTGTAATGTGCATATTTTAGATTATTAATGTTTCTCTTTGTGACAGACCCTGTGGTCAGAACTAAAAGAATTGACCTTGTGTAGCTTTGAGAAGCTGTTTTCTAAAAGACAGGTTTGCTGGCCTCAGCCATTGTGTGCTATAATTACGTTTAAGTAATAAACATTCCATTGTTTAATCACATCTAGAGAGCAGACGCCTCAGTGATAAGAAAAGCCAAGTGTGTGTCTTGTGTTTAAGTTGTTATCAGCTTGAGCAAGGTATTCTATTGTATCATGTCAAAGGGCGTGTTCCCTCCATCTAATGTACAACATTCTTTAAACCCCCCACCTGGGGTCTGACCTGCATAAATACTGGGCATATGGCCCTTAATAAGTACATTCTGTTTTAAACCTGAAATGTGGAGCCTGGTCTCATGTTGAGGGGGAAACTGATTGGGGTTGTGAATTACTGATTCCCTATTGCAGGACATTGTTCATCTGGTATAACCCGTGGTATCCTGTTGGTACCGGCAACATTTGGTGGCAAGCGACGGAAATGAACCTTATCGCCCAGAAGAGCAACTACACAAGCCAGTAACCTCAGGAAGAGGGGGATTATTACAATACTGACAAAGATGGAAAGAGTACCAGGGACCGTAGGGAACCAATGGGCTCAGCATATCAGACAGAACCCCCGAAAGAAGCAAGTTTTGACCGGGCTGTTAAAATAAGACTGGCACAATTATGGCCCCAACCCATCTGCGGACATATCGACCGGGTCATAGCAGCTGTGGAGGCCAACCTACTTCGCCAAAGCGGCGCTGCAGCAGCCCAAGTCACCGCAACCCCAGTGGAAAAGAGAAAAGTGCATTTTACAGCTTTTTAAAACTTCCTGGAAACAGAAGGAGAGATTGATCTGTACCTTGCGGATTTTGAGAGGCAATGTGCACTACACCAAGTGCCCGCAGAGGACTGGGTCACGATATTGTCCGGAAAATTATCTGGCCGGGCCAGTGAGGCTTTTCGGGCCATTCCAGACGAGGAAGTCGGGGATTATAATACTGTAAAAGAGGCTCTGCTCTCCAGGTATGCGGTTACACCGGAGGCATACCGGAGGCGGTTCAGAGACACTGTTAAATTGGCTGGTGATTCCTAGGTTGAGTGGGCATGTAAGGTGCACCGCACAGCATCTCACTGGATGGCGGGGTGCCAAGCCGTATCTGGGGAAGAGGTGCTGCAGCTATTCCTGTTGGAACATTGCTTTGACAAGTTATCAGCAGGAGTTAGAGAGTGGGTTCGGGACCATAAACCCTCCACCCTGCATGAAGCTGCTCGCCTGGCAGATGAGTATACGGATGCCCACAAACTGGACACTGCTACCACTAAGCCCCCTGCTAGAGTGGAGTACAGACCCCCAGTCACCCCAGCTGCTGCCAGTTACCAAACCCTGGCGCACCGCTATACCACACGGCCTCGGCCACGAACTACCCTCAGAGAGCCCAGTTCAATTCACGGGGCTACTCACAGCCTATTCGGTGCTTTGGATGTAAGCAACTTGGGCACAAAAGACCAGAGTGTCCCCTAAATGCAGCGAACCAAGCACAGTCCTGGAGAAGACCCTTCGGCGGAATCCCACGTAACCCTCAGCCTGCGGCCCGCTACGTAGAGGCGCAAGAATGCTGGGGCATCCTACATGAAGCAGACCTTGTGCAAGCTGCCCGCCGGAATAACCGGCAACTGGTTAAAGTGAATGGGAAGGAGGTCAGTGGTCTACGGGATACTGGTGCTACCACGACCTTGCTTCAAAAGAACTTGGTGTCTGAGAAACAGCACACTGGAGACACTGTGACTGTGAGGGTAGCAGGGGGCGCTGTGTTCCGCCTACCTGTTGCCAGGGTACATTTGGATTGGGGAGTGGGCGCTAGACCTGTGAATGTGGGGGTCATGAAGGATTTACCCGCTGATGTTCTCCTTGGAAATAACTTGGCCCCCCTTGTTTCTGCCTACGCTCCTATGGGTCCCGCTGATGTTAACCCTGTGACTACCCGTGCCCAGATCCATGCAGCAGAGACTGACCCACCTGCTGCTAAGCCCCAGGACGCTGAGCTCAGTAAATCTCTATCCGCTATTGATACGTGGAAGTCCCGTTACAATGCGCTGATGAAGGAGAAGAGGAGCGCAGAGGAAAAAGCACGTTTAGAACGTGAATCTCTGCTAGACAAGCTGCACCGACAGACTGCAGAAAACACCAGCTTGAGAGTGGGACATGAAACATTAAAGACAAACTTAGCGACACTGGAGGAGAAGCTGACGCTGGCTCATAGTGAGGTGAAGCAACTCAAGGGCACCCTATGTCAGTATGAAGGGATTGTGGATACCTATAAAGAGCAGGTACAGAAAACTCGTAAAGAAGCTGATGGGATTTTGAAGGACTGTTTAGCCCTAGTCTGGGCACTGAGGAAGTTGAACCCTTGTTTGTATGGACAGGAATTCTCTCTCATAACGGGAATACAGATGGATTGTCCTGGCAAACTGACATGCCTACCACCTCCTAGACCGCCAAAGGGTCAAGCCGGGTCTGCCGGAGTGTTCCACAAGGGGGGAGATATGTGACAGACCCTGTGGTCAGAACTAAAAGAATTGACCTTGTGTAGCTTTGAGAAGCTGTTTTCTAAAAGACAGGTTTGCTGGCCTCAGCCATTGTGTGCTATAATTACGTTTAAGTAATAAACATTCCATTGTTTAATCACATCTAGAGAGCAGAAGCCTCAGTGATAAGAAAAGCCAAGTGTGTGTCTTGTGTTTAAGTTGTTATCAGCTTGAGCAAGGTATTCTATTGTATCATGTCAAAGGGCGTGTTCCCTCCATCTAATGTACAACATTCTTTAAACCCCCCACCTGGGGTCTGACCTGCATAAATACTGGGCATATGGCCCTTAATAAAGTACATTCTGTTTTTAAACCTGAAATGTGGAGCCTGGTCTCATGTTGAGGGGGAAACTGATTGGGGTTGTGAATTACTGATTCCCTATGCAGGACATTGTTCATCTGGTATTAACCCTTGGTATCCTGTTGGTACCGTAACACTCTTATTATTTTTTCTTTTTAATTATCCTACGATATATTGCTATAGGTAGGCTGACCATATTTCAACTTGAATAAGTGACACATTTGATCAATACATGTGTCATTATTGTTATTCCAAATAAATCTTTTAACATATCTGAAAACATCTCTGACATATGTATTTCTCATGTGTCCCTTTTTAAAGCGTAAAGATGGACACCATAGCTATAGGTAACATATAATGTATAACCAATCGCGAATTTCATAATGTATCTTTATTGTAGCATTATTTCTCATTTAAAGGGACATGAAACACAATAATCTATTTTCTAGTTTATGTATAACATACAATTTAGAAATATTTTCTTTCCATAAATTCTCACATTTGCTTCAGCAGCAGGGCACTACTGGTTTCTAAATGAATACATAGGTGAACCAATGACAATCGATCTATATATATGTAGCCACCAATCAGCCTTTAGAACATCTTTTTTGTTTTTCTGCTCTTGAGATTACCTCTAAACACATTTAATCCAAAGATTAAAATTAAATGTGAAAATGTAGTTCAAATTGCAATGTCGTACATAATCGTGTAACATAAAATGTGGTTTTCATGTCCATTTAAACCCTGCTGCTTGCTAAATAGTTAATAATAGGCTTACCAGAAGTTCCAGTTTGAATGGGATTGTCCCAGTTTGGAGGCACTGTCCCAGTGTCCCACCGGTTGTTCATTCTGTCCCAGTAGGGTTGCCACCTCCGGGTTTTGATTCATGTGTCCGGGTTCCAGACAGCCTGAAACCCGGACACATTATTCAAAATGACCGGACTGTGAGTCTGTGGCTGTGGCTCTCCAGAATAGTTGGATGCTGATACATTGTTACATACAGCCCTGCTTAGCTTAACGTTCATGCCCTTTTAAAGTTCACATTTAGTAATACCGGCTGAGTGAGCAGCATAGGGTTTTTTAATTTTGTAGTACTACTATTTTTCTAGGAATTTAAAGTGAAGGTCCATTTTGATAAATTAGTGCCCGGTTTTTAATAAACTTATTAAAAACAAGGGCACTTTAATTCATCAAAATTGACATTTCACTATTTTCTTCAAAAACGTACCTTTTAATCCTGGCAGCCGCTCCAGCACTTCCTCCGCACGTCCCAAGCCATCTTCGCGGGTTTAAAATGACGAATCCGGCTTTCTCCGATCACATCGTTACATCAGGCCAAGATTCCCCGGGGGGGAAGCTGTGATTGGTGGAAGCCTGATTCGTCATTTCTGACATCTCCAGAGGCTTCCGACGTCCGGGGGAATCGCTGGAGCGGCATTCTGGATTAAAAGGTACGTTTTTGAAGTGAAATGTCAATTTTGATGAATTAAACTGCCCTTGTTTTTAATAGATTTATTAAAAACCGGGCACTAATTCATCAAAATGGACCTTTACTTTAACACCCCCCTGACCTATGATGACATCACCGGTGATACACGTTTAGGGGAATCATGTGGGTATGACCAGGAAGTGCAGACAGGCAGGTTTTTTGGCATAGAGCTTACTTTACTTCATGCAGGAAAGCATTTTGGCTGTAATCTTCCTGCATTATGGTATAGCATAGCCTCTTAAACAGCTTTAGCAGGTATGTGTTTCCTTTTGACTTATTTCATTCAATGTTGTATTTATGCCTTATCAGTATCCAATTCTGTTCCTTAATTAGACACATAAAACACTGAAGATATTAAATTGTGTGATGTATATGCTTTTCATTATTTTATGAAATTGGTAATTATGCTTGATGTTTGGCATTATTTAGAATCTGAGATTTAGATGAATGATTTATATGCTCATGTTGTGTATGGGTTGCTATGATAACGTAATGGTGCTTTTTTCACTAGGGGGTGGTGTTATGGTCTATTTAAACTGTGTGATTCACTTGTTGTGTGACTGAGGAAGGGTAGAGTACCCACAAAATATTATGCACATAAAAGCTACTACTTTAAAAGGACCGGTAATTGCCATGCCCCCTTGACCATGCCCCTGACCACACCCAGATTGGCACCATGCCAGGTGGTCCCAGTTTCACCTCTAAAAATTATGGTAAGCCTAGTTAATAATGCTCTGCTTCTAATGAAATATATCCTTAGTACCAACAATGGATTCTATTTCATATATCATAGTATTACGTTATCTAGAGTGACATTCCTAGATAACAATATAGCACATACTATTTTTTTAAATATAAATACGTTTCTTACATGCAAAGCTGTAAAATGAGTCCTTGTATTGGCTGACATTTTTAGACGATCTCGGATGCGCCATGTTGCTTAAGATGTCACATGCCAAGCTGTAAAATGAGTTCTTGGATTGGATGCCGTTTTTACGCGATCTCGGATGCGCCTTTGATTGGATGCCGTTTTTACATGATCTCGGATGCGCTATGTTGCTTAAGACCTCATATGTCAAGCTGTAAAATTAGTTTTTGGATTGGATGCCGTTTTTACACGATCTCGGATGCGCCTTTGATTGGATGCCGTTTTTAGGCAATCTCGGATGTGCCATGTTGCTTAAGACGTCACATGCCAAGCTGTAAAATGAGTTCTTGGATTGGATGCTGTTTTTACGCTATCTCGGATGTGCCTTTGATTGGATGCCGTTTTTACAAGATCTCAGATGCGCTATGTTGCTTAAGACCTCACATGTCAAGCTGTAAAATTAGTTTTTGGATTGGATGCCGTTTTTACACAATCTCGGATGCGCCTTTGATTGGATGACGTTTTTACGCAATCTCGGATGCACCATGTTGCTTAAGACGTCACATGCCAAAGTGTTAAATCCATCTGATTGGATTGCGTTGTCCCGCAATATTTGATTTTGCACGTAACCCACGTTTGCGAATGAGAAGCCAAATTTAAAACCATGATGATTATGGATTGTGTCAATCTTGTACAAGGTTGAACCATAGCTGATAAAGAGCACAAAAATCTCTTTTGATGGCTGTCTCGTTGAAGAAACGAATGAAGGCAATGTTTTTCATGCATAATATATTTTAAGGCAAGTGCAAATTCATGAATATACTCCATCTTGTTTAATATGTTTGTCAACAATATTTTCCTTATAAATAATTACTGTTTTGTGTTTAATTTTCTACATACCTAATTCCTAAAGATGCGCTTTTGTATTTGAATAAAGTAATCAATATGCATTGAACTTTATCATATGCTAAATATATGAGATGCCTACTTATTCTAGATGTTATGTCCTGATCTTTTTTCTTAAAGGGATATTATACACTCATTTTTGCTTTGCATATATGTTTTTCAGATGATCTATTTATATAGCCCATAATTTTTGGTTAATTGTTATTAAATGTATATTAGTGCTTATTTTTAAATAACATTGCTGTTATTTTCTGACTCCTAACCAAGCCCCAAAGTTGGATGTGAATACCATCAGCTACCTTCTCCAGCTTGCTCCTGTTTGTGTAAAGGGTCTTTTCATATACAAAAGAAGGGGGAGTGGGGAGTGTCTTATTTCCCACTTGCAATGGTCTTTCCAGCTAACTTTTCAACATAGCTAAACTGAGATTTTCTAAGTAAGTCTTTTAACCGTTTTATCATGGATTTTTATATCAGTATCTGGACTTCTTGTTCTTTATAGTAGTGTCTACTACATGCAGTTCTATGAAAATGAGTGTATACTGTCCCTTTAATGTAAATGCTCATTATTGTGTCATGTATGACTTCCACATTGTTAATCTCCAAATATATTACTGTGAGCATATATTTGTAATGTAACTCTTAAAAGGACATGCAACCATATTCCTTCTAAATGAAATGTCTTTCTTAAATAATTCAAACACTATAATGTATCTTTAATAAAATAGACTTTATTTAACACGTCAATAGAAATATGTCATACAGGCTTAGTATCCTATTACAACTGTTTCTTGTTTGAACAAGCACGTGTAGATATACCAACAATCCTTAAGGATTAGTATATGTTAGCATATGTTCTTATTTAAAGGGACAGTGAAGTCAAGCAAAACAGTAATGATTTAAATCTTAATAAATTCAATTTTTCCCCAATGTATCTTAGTTCTCTTGCGCCTAGATTTAGAGTTTTGCGTTAGAGGGGGTGCGTTAGCTACGCGTGGTTTATTTCTAACGCACAGACGCCTAGATTTAGAGTTTTGCGGTAGCCGTCAAAACCAGCATTAGGGGGTCCTAACGCTGGTTTTTACCGCCCGCTGGTATTTAGAGTCAGTCATTAAAGCGTCTAACGCTCACTACCGCAGATCCCCCTACGCCATATGCGTATCCTATCTTTTCAATGGGATCTTTCTAACGCCGGTATTTAGAGTCTTGGCTGAAGTGAGCGTTAGAAATCTAACGACAAAACTCTACCCGCAGAAAAAAAACAGGAGTTAAGAGCTTTCTGGGCTAACGCCGGTTCATAAAGCTCTTAACTACTGTGCTCTACAGTACACTAAAACCCATAAACTACCTATGTACCCCTAAACCGAAGTCCCCCCACATCGCCGCCACTCTAATAAAAAATTTTAACCCCTAATCTGCTGACCGCACACCACCGCCACCTACGTTATCCCTATGTACCCCTAATCTGCTGCCCCTAACACCGCCGACCCCTATATTATATTTATTAACCCCTAATCTGCCCCCCCAACGTCGCTGCTACTTTACCTACAATTATTAACCCCTAATCTGCTGACCGGACCTCACCGCTACTATAATAAAGTTATTAACCCCTAATCCGCCTCACTGCCGCCTCAATAACCCTATAATAAATAGTATTAACCCCTAATCTGTCCTCCCTAACATCGCTGACACCTAACTTCAAGTATTAACCCCTAAAGCTAACTCTAACCCTAACACCCCCCTAAGTTAAATATAATTTAAATCTAACCAAATAAATTAACTCTTATTAAATAAATTATTCCTATTTAAAGCTAAATACTTACCTGTAAAATAAACCCTAATATAGCTACAATATAACGAATAATTACATTGTAGCTATTTTAGGATTTATATTTATTTTACAGGCAACTTTGTAATTATTTTAACCAGGTACAATAGCTATTAAATAGTTAATAACTATTTAATAGCTACCTAGTTAAAATAAGTACAAAATTACCTGTAAAATAAACCCTAACCTAAGTTACAATTAAACCTAACACTACACTATCAATAAATTAATTAAATAAAATACCTACAATTAAATCTAACACTACACTATCAATAAATTAATTACATACAAATCCCTACAAATAAATACAATTAAATAAACTAACTAAAGTACAAAAAATAAAAAAAGCTAAGTTACAAAAAATAAAAAAATTAATTACAAACATAAAAAAAAATATTACATAACAACAATTTTAAGCTAATTACACCTACTCTAAGCCCCCTAATAAAATAACAAAGCCCCCCAAAATAAAAAAAATGCCCTACCCTATTCTAAAATTAAAATAGAAAAGCTATTTTACCTTACCAGCCCTTAAAAGGGCCTTTTGCGGGGCATGCCCCAAATAATTCAGCTCTTTTGCCTGTAAAAATAAACACAATACCCCCCCCAACATTACAACCCACCACCCACATACCCCTAATCTAACCCAAACCCCCCTTAAAAAACCTAACACTAAGCCCCTGAAGATCTTCCTACCTTATCTTCACCACACCAGGTATGACCGATCCGTCCAGGCTCCGAAATCTTCATCCAAGCCCAAGCGGGGGCTGGAGATCCATCATCAGGCTGAAGTCTTCTATCAAGCGGCTGAAGAAGTCCAGAAGAGGCTCCAAAGTCTTCATCCTATCCGGGCAGAAGAGGAGATCCGGACCGGCAACCATCTTCATCCAAGCGGCATCTTCTATCTTCATCCGATGACGAGCGGCTCCATCTTGAAGACCTCCGGCGCGGATCCATCCTCTTCTTCCGACGTCCTAAGTCCGAATGAAGGTTCCTTTAAATGACGTCATCCAAGATGGCGTCCCTTGAATTCCGATTGGCTGATAGGATCAGCCAATCGGAATTAAGGTAGGAAAATTCTGATTGGCTGATTCCATCAGCCAATCGGATTGAACTTGAATCTGATTGGCTGATTCCATCAGCCAATCAGATTTTTCCTACCTTAATTACGATTGGCTGATAGAATCCTATCAGCCAATCGGAATTCTAGGGACGCCATCTTGGATGACGTCCCTTAAAGGAACCTTCATTCGTCGTCTAGTCGTCGGAAGAAGAGGATGGATCCGCGCCGGAGGTCTTCAAGATGGAGCCGCTCGTCATCGGATGGAAGAACATAGAAGATTCCGCTTGGATGAAGATGTTTGCCGATCCGGATGTCCTCTTCTGCCCGGATAGGATGAAGACTTCTGCCCGAAGATGGACTTCTTCATTCGCCGCTTGGATCAAGACTTCAGCAGGAGGATGGATGTCTTCAGCCCCCGCTTGGGCTTGGATCAAGACATCGGAGCCTGGATCGATCGGTGATACCCGGCGTGGTGAAGATAAGGTAGGAAGATCTTCAGGGGCTTAGTGTTAGGTTTATTTAAGGGGGGTTTGGGTTAGATTAGGGTTATGTGGGTGGTGGGTTGTAATGTTGGGGGGGGTATTGTATGTTTTTTTCCAGGCAAAAGAGCTGTTTTCTTTGGGGCATGCCCCACAAAAGGCCCTTTTAAGGGCTGGTAAGGTAAAAGAGCTTTTCTAATTTTATTTTAGAATAGGGTAGGGAATTTTTTTTATTTTGGGGGGCTTTGTTATTTTATTAGGGGGCTTAGAGTAGGTGTAATTAGCTTAAAATTGTTGTAATATTTTTATTATGTTTGTAATTAATTTTTTAATTTTTTGTAACTTAGCTTTTTTTATTTTTTGTACTTTAGTTAGTTTATTTAATTGTATTTATTTGTAGGGATTTGTATGTAATTAATTTATTGATAGTGTAGTGTTAGATTTAATTGTAGGTATTTTATTTAATTAACTTATTGATAGTGTAGTGTTAGGTTTAATTGTAACTTAGGTTAGGATTTATTTTACAGGTAATTTTGTACTTATTTTAACCAGGTATGACCGATCCGTCCAGGCTCCGAAATCTTCATCCAAGCCCAAGCGGGGGCTGGAGATCCATCATCCGGCTGAAGTCTTCTATCAAGCGGCTGAAGAAGTCCAGAAGAGGCTCCAAAGTCTTCATCCTATACGGGCAGAAGAGGAGATCCGGACCGGCAACCATCTTCATCCAAGCGGCATCTTCTATCTTCATCCGATGACGAGCGGCTCCATCTTGAAGACCTCCGGCACGGATCCATCCTCTTCTTCCGACGTCCTAAGTCCGAATGAAGGTTCCTTTAAATGACGTCATCTAAGATGGCGTCCCTCGAATTCCGATTGGCTGATAGGATTCTATCAGCCAATCGGAATTAAGGTAGGGAAATTCTGATTGGCTGATGGAATCAGCCAATCAGATTCAAGTTCAAGCCGATTGGCTGATCCAAGGTAGGGAATTTTTTTATTTTGGGTGGCTTTGTTATTTTATTAGGGGGCTTAGAGTAGGTGTAATTAGCTTAAAATTGTTGTAATATTTTTATTATGTTTGTAAATTATTTTTTTATTTTTTGTAACTTAGCTTTTTTATTTTTTTTGTACTTTAGTTAGTTTATTTAATTGTATTTATTTGTAGGTATTGTATTTAATTAATTTATTGATAGTGTAGTGTTAGGTTTAATTGTAACTTAGGTTAGGATTTATTTTACAGGTAATTTTGTAATTATTTTAACTAGGTAACTATTAAATAGTTATTAACTATTTAATAGCTATTGTACCTGGTTAAAATAAATACAAAGTTGCCTGTAAAATAAATATTAATCCTAAAATAGCTACAATATAATTATAATTTATATTGTAGCTATATTAGGATTTATTTTACAGGTAAGTATTTAGCTTTAAATAGGAATAATTTATTTAATAAGAGTTAAATTATTTTGTTAGATTTAAATTATATTTAACTTAGGGGGTGTTAGTGTTAGGGCTAGACTTAGCTTTAGGGGTTAATACATTTATTAGAGTAGCGGTGAGGTCCGGTCGGCAGATTAGGGGTTAATAATTGTAGGTAGGTGGAGGCGACATTGGTGGCTGCAGATTAGGGGTTAATAAATATAATATAGGGGTCGGCGGTGTTAGGGGCAGCAGATTAGGGGTACATAGGGATAACGTAGGTTGCGGCGGTGTATGGAGCGGCAGATTAGGGGTTAATAATAATATGCAGGGCTCAGCGATAGCGGGGGCGGCAGATTAGAGGTTAATAAGTGTAAGGTTAGGGGTGTTTAGACTCGGGGTACATGTTAGGGTGTTAGGTGCAGACTTAGGAAGTGTTTCCCCATAGGAAACAATGGGGCCGCGTTAATAGCTGAACGCTGCTTTTTTGCAGGTGTTAGGTTTTTTTTCAGCTCAAACTGTCCCATTGTTTCCTATGGGGGAATCGTGCACAAGCACGTTTTTGAAGCTGGCCGCGTCCGTAAGCACCGCTGGTATTTAGAGTTGCAGTGTCGGTAAATTATGCTCTACGCTCCCTTTTTGGAGCCTAACGCAGCCATTCTGTGAACTCTAAATACCAGCGGTATTTAAAAGGTGCGGGAGAAAAAAAGCACGCGTAGCTAACGCACCCCTTCTAACGCAAATCTAGGCCAGAGTTTTTTTTAACGCGGGTATTTAGAGTTTATAAACAACATTCTAACGATACTCCTAACGCGTATATTTCAGACGCGGATTCATGCCCGCGTTAGACAGTCTCCCATTGAGATCAATGGAAAATCAAACAAACACGCTTTTTTCACCTAACACTCGATCTCGCGAGAAATACACACTGCTCGGTCATATGACGTATACCACATAATGCACAACAATAACACACCGCAAATGTCAGAACAACAATCACAAAACAAAGCACATAAGCATTACACATTCATAAGCGGGGGAAAATTAATAAAATAAAATAAAGGGAATACGCATATACTTTACGATACGGAAAATAACAAAAATAAAAAATAAATGCACACTCATACACAAGTAAAACACTCGCATTCAACATTAACAAATATTAGGACAAACATACATATACAACACTTCACAAATACGACACCATCGCAAATTAACATTAACACATAATACTATTGGACAATGTTATAGAAAACGAGCACTATGACATCATCGCATTCTACACATTCCACAAATACTAACTCGAAATGAGCATGCGCAAATTCACACAACTAATAAACATTGCACGCATACTAATTACTAACAAAGCACACCTGAACACAATTTACAAGGCAAACCGGTACATCATTAAACATTTACACAGGGTATATAAGCACCACACAAGCATGGCTTCTTTGACTGTGTTGATGGTGGGTTTTTGGAGATTAGATAGAGATTTAGTGCCTTATTGTGAGTTAGTGTTAGTGTGAGAGAGTCAGTTAGTGTTATCGTGAGTGAGTGAGTTAGTGTGAGTTAGTGGTAATGTGAGTTAGTGGTAGTGTGAGTTAGTGGGAGCGTGAGTTAGTGGGAGCGTTAGTGAGCGACAGTTGGTTTGGGTGAGTGTGCAAGTGCTTTTTCTGAATACTTAACACATTTACACGCAAACACATTCAATACATACATACACTTATCAATAACACTACATACACTCCATACCCCATACCCTGTAGTCCCATTCCCTTTCATCCCATTTCCTCTATTCCCATACCCCATTACCTCTAATCCCATCCCCATACCCTAGTTACATTTACTTTACATATCCTCCTTTTAGTCTTCTTATACATTTTGGTTGATTAAATACTAATTACCCTCTTTTATTTATATCCCTTTCACACTTTCAGCACTTTTTTGGTCTTTTTAGTTATTTATTTTGACCCCCTTTCATTTAGGCACACTCACTTTTTGTTGGATTAGTTGGGGTTTAGTTTAGGGAAGAGATGGAAGAGGAGGGCAGGCAGGAGATTAGTCAGGGGATTGGTAGAGGGGGGAGGAGAGGGAAAGGGGGGGGGAGAGGAACAGGACAGGAAGGGGGGCAGGAAGCGGGGGTGGAAGCGGTGGGTGGACACAGCCACTTTGTTCAAGATGAACAAGTGGCTGGGCCCAGTGGTGGACAGAGTAGGGCTTCACAGTCCGGGAAACAGAGGGCATCATCACAGGGGAAGGCCAAGGCGACTAGAGAGGCGAGGTTTACTATGGAGGAGAAGGAGGTCCTCGTAGAAGCCTATATGGGCAGGTACAGGAGGCTGCAGGCTCAGAAGACCACCCCGAGTGACAAGCGGAAGCTCTGGCGGGAGATAAGGGATGCAGTTAATGCAGTGGGGGGCCGGAACAGAGATATGGACTCTATTAAACATCGCTACCGGGACTGCAAGATGGAGCTTAAAAAGAAAATAACCAGGGAGTACCAACATGCCACAGGGACCGGGGGTGGGCCTACACTGACCGTTGAGTACTCCCGATGGGAGGAAATGTTGCATCCCAGCATCTCCGTGGTGGCCATAGTCGGGATCGGAGGAATCGATACCGGGAACCTGCCACTCTCATCTGACGGTAAGCTCATTTAAGAATAAATTAACATCCGAATGTATTTAAGGATAAGATTAATGCTATTACGCTGTTTAACACATTATTAAACACATTAAACGCATTCACAATTACTTTGTGATTACATTACTATCTAGGCTACAGGTTAGGTGTGCATTTAAACAGACTGAAAACAAACGCAAAAACATTCAGATTGACCAGAGAGATATCACAAACACGGTTTGGAAAATGCAGAAATCGCATTGATTGTTAGATTTCAAAGTGGATTAATGAGGCTGCATTTGTAATTCTATCGTAAGCAAAATAATTTACATCTTTATTTTGAAATATGCTAATATATACATTTCTTTCTTTTTGAAATATACAGAGTCTGGGGAGGAGGCAACACACCAACTACAGGCTCCTCCTTTTCCCCGGTATGAGAGTGGTGGGGATGAATCGCCACCTCGGAGAGAAGAGGCCCCCCCTGCACAAGAAGCAGAGGCCCCCCCCGAAGCAGAGGCCCACACTGAAGCAGAGGAAGAGGCCCCCACTCTCATACTACACTCCATACCCCATTCCCTGTAGTCCCATTCCCTGTAGTCCCATTTCCTCTATTCCCATACCCCATTACCTCTAATCCCATCCCCATACCCTAATTACATTTACTTTACATATCCTCCTTTTAGTCTTCTTATACATTTTGGTTGATTAAATACTCATTACCCTCTTTTATTTATATCCCTTTCACACTTTCAGCACTTTTTTGGTCTTTTTAGTTATTTATTTTGACCCCCTTTCATTTGGGCACACTCACTTTTTGTTGGATTAGTTGGGGTTTAGTTTAGGGAAGAGATGGAAGAGGAGGGCAGGCAGGAGATTAGTCAGGGGAGAGGTAGAGGGGGGGAGGAGAGGGAGAGGGGGGGAGAGGAACAGGACAGGAAGGGGGGCAGGAAGCGGGGGTGGAAGCGGTGGGTGGACACAGCCACTTTGTTCAAGCTGAACAAGTGGCTGGGCCCAGTGGTGGACAGAGTAGGGCTTCACAGTCTGGGAAACAGAGGGCATCATCACAGGGGAAGGCCAAGGCAACTAGGGAGGCGAGGTTTACTATGGAGGAGAAGGAGGTCCTCGTAGAAGCCTATATGGGCAGGTACAGGAGGCTGCAGGCTCAGAAGACCACCCCGAGTGACAAGCGGAAGCTCTGGCGGGAGATAAGGGATGCAGTTAATGCAGTGGGGGGCCAGGACAGAGATATGGACTCTATTAAACATCGCTACCGGGACTGCAAGATGGAGCTTAAAAAGAAAATAACCAGGGAGTACCAACATGCCACAGGGACCGGTGGCGGGCCTGCACTGACCGTTGAGTACTCCCGAAGGGAGGAAATGTTGCATCCCAGCATCTCCAAGGTGGCCATAGTCGGGATCGGAGGAATTGATACCGGGAACCTGCCACTCTCATCTGACGGTAAGCTCATTTAAGAATAAATTAACATCCGAATGTATTTAAGGATAAGATTAATGCTATTACGCTGTTTAACACATTATTAAACGCATTAAACGCATTCACAATTACTTTGTGATTACATTACTATCTAGGCTACAGGTTAGGTGTGCATTTAAACAGACTGAAAACAAACGCAAAAACATTCAGATTGACCAGAGAGATATCACAAACACGGTTTGGAAAATGCAGAAATCGCATTGATTGTTAGATTTCAAAGTGGATTAATGAGGCTGCATTTGTAATTCTATCGTAAGCAAAATAATTTACATCTTTATTTTGAAATATGCTAATATATACATTTCTTTCTTTTTGAAATATACAGAGTCTGGGGAGGAGGCAACACACCAACTACAGGCTCCTCCTTTTCCCTGGTATGAGAGTGGTGGGGATGAATTGCCACTTCGGAGAGAAGAGGCCCCCCCTGAAGCAGAGGCCCACACTGAAGCAGAGGAAGAGGCCCCCACTGAAGCAGATGAAGAGGCCCCTGAAGCAGAGGAAGAGGCCCCTCAAGCACCAGCAGGCCTCCGTGCACCAGAAGGCCGCCGTGCACGGGCAGGCCGCCGTGCACAACAGGAGGAGATAGCCGAGGTGTGGGTGTTACTCGACTACATTGAACAGATGCGTACCTCCCGGATGGAAAATATCCAAGGGAGAAGTCGGATTATCGAAGAGCTTAGTGGCATTAGAGAAGGACAAACACAAATTATAGAGATCCTTACAAGAATAGAACAAGGACAAAACCGGAGTTTACAGCTACAAGAAGCTATGTTCAATTTCTTCCGGGAGGCGCATGCTGGGCCATCTGCTGCTGGGCCATCTCCTCCTGGGCAATCTCCTCCTGGGCCATCTCCTCCTGGGCCATCTCCTCCATCTCCTCACCTTGGTCATCCCAGTACTCCTCCTTCCACTCTTCCCACAACGTCTCCGATGAGAACTTGTCGGAGGGGGCAGTTGCCCCTCCCAGAGCCTCGGCCTCGTGGGAAGAGGGAGTAAGTATTTAGTTGAGATATGTTTGTTTTGTATTTATTTAATGTGTAATGGATAGGTATGTGATGATGTGGTTTTCATACACTTGTGGACCACACTCTGTATATAATCTGCTTCTATGGGACTGGGTCCATGGAGGCAGATTGTTTGCAGAGTGTGGTTTATAAGTGTGTGGACACCACATCATCACATACCTATCCTTGTTCATGATATTGATTGGTTTCTGTGATGTGATGTCCAAACTGTTTCCCTAATCTCAAACAAAATGACCATTACAATTATCCATGATGGCATATTACTGTTTGAATGACAATAACACAGCTTAAAGGGACGGTCAGAACATTATTGTTTACAAAGAAAACACTGTATTACGCATTATCAAGTTGGAAATAAAAACATGGAGAAATACGTGTGACTTATGTGCTTACCCTTGTATCTATGCCTATGAAAACTGACCACTTATTTGTTGTTCTGACATAACAACATTTTAGACAATCAATGATCAATACAGGGTAAATATGCTGTATGAGCTCAAGGTTTTCAATATCCAAATGCTATCAAAATGCCCTCTAGTGGTCAAATTGCATTCTGATTACATGCACTCTTCAAGCTCTAAGAAATGAGCACACGAACCTCATAGGTTTAGCTAGCAAATAAAAATAACCAGAGAAAAATGATTAATTGGTGAGAAACGTTTGATATAATTTTTATTTCAAAAATTGATTTTTTAATAATGTAAATCATTATTTTTTTTCTAGACTGTCCCTTTAAAAAATTACATATGCTAACATATACTAATATTTGGTGATTGTTGGTATATCTACATGTACTTGTTCAAACAAGAAATATTGGAAAAAGATTTCTATTGACGTGTTAAATAAAGTCTATTTTCTTAAAGAGACATTATTGTGTTTGATTTTTTTTAGAAAGACATTTGTTTTAACAAGGAATGTGGTTTAAAGTCCTTTTAGGAGTGACTAAACAAATATATGCTCACAATAATATATTTGGAGATTAACCAATGTGGAACTCATACATGATACAACAATCAACATTTGCATTAAAGGGACAGTATACAATCTTTTTAAGACAACTGCATGTAATAGACACTACTAGAAACCACAAGATTAACATATACTGATATCAAAATCAATATGAAAAAGCTTTAAACACTTTCAAAGATAATCGGGTTATCTATATTGAAAAGATAGCTGTAAAGTCCATTCCAAGTGTAAAACAAGACAATACCCCTTCATTAGCATATGAAAAAGACTCTTTACACAAATAGGAGCAAGCTGGAGATGGTACTCACATCAAACTTTGAGGCTTGGCGAGGAGTCTGAAAATTAATTAAATGTTATTTGAACATAAGCAAAAGTCGACATGTATTTGGTAAACAATGGACTATATAACTAGAGAAAAAAAAATTGGTTTTTAATGTGAGTGTATAATGACCCTTTAATAAAATATACGACGAAATAACATTTAGAAGAAGTCGGCATCTCATATATTTAGCATATGATAAAGATAAATGCATATTGATTACTTGATTATAATACAATAGCGCATATTTATGAATTAGATATCTTGAAAATTAAACACAACACAGTCATTCTTCATAAAAAGGAACATATTGTTGACAAACATATTAACCCCTTAATGACCACAGCACTTTTCCATTTTCTGACCGTTTGGGACCAAGGCTATTTTTACATTTCTGCAGTGTTTGTGTTTAGCTGTAATTTTACTCTTACTCATTTACTGTACCCACACATATTATATACCATTTTTCTCGCCATTAAATGGACTTTCTAAAGATACCATTATTTTCATCATATCTTATAATTTACTATAAAAAAAATATAAAATATGAGGAAAAAATGGAAAAAAACACACTTTTTTCTAACTTTGACCCCCAAAATCTGTTACACATCTGCAACCACCAAAAAACACTCATGCTAAATAGTTTCCAAATTTTGTCCTGAGTTTAGAAATACCCAATGTTTACATGTTCTTTGCTTTTTTTTGCAAGTTATAGGGCAATAAATACAAGAAGCACTTTGCTATTTCCAAACCACTTTTTTTCAAACTTAGCGCTAGTTACATTGGAACACTGATATCTTCCAGGAATCCCTGAATATCCTTTGACATGTATATATTTTTTTTTAGAAGACATCCCAAAGTATTGATCTAGGCCCATTTTGGTATATTTCATGCCACCATTTCACCGCCAAATGCGATCAAATAAAAAAAAATTGTTCACTTTTTCACACATTTTGTTACAAACTTTAGGTTTCTCACTGAATTTATTTACAAACAGCTCGTGCAATTATGGCACAAATGGTTGTAAATGCTTCTCTGCAATCCCCTTTTTTCATAAATAGCAGACATATATGGATTTGGTGTTGCTTTTTGGTAATTAGAAGGCCGCTAAATGCCACTGCGCACCACACGTGTATTATGCCCAGCAATGAAGGGGTTAATTAGGGAGCATGTAGGGAGCTTGTAGGGTTAATTTTAGCTTTATTGTAGTGTAGTAGACAACCCTAAGTATTGATCTAGGCCCATTTTGGTATATTTCATGCCACCATTTCAACGCCAAATGCGATTAAATAAAAAAAAAGTAAAATTTTTCACAATTTTAGGTTTCTCACTGAAATCATTTACAAACAGCTTGTGAAATTATGGCACAAATGGTTGTAAATGCTTCTCTGGGATCCCCTTTGTTGAGAAATAGCAGACATACATGGCTTTGGCGTTGCTTTTTGGTAATTAGAAGGCCGCTAAATGCCGCTGCGCATCACACGTGTATTATGGCTAGCAGTGAAGGGGTTAATTAGGTAGCATGTAGGGAGCTTGCAGGGTTAATTTTAGCTTTAGTGTAGAGATCAGCCTCCCACCTGACACATTACACCCCCTGATCCCTCCCAAACAGCTCTCTTCCCTCCCCCACCCCTGTCAGGGTTCCTTTCATGCTCTGTACCTTTAACTGGTATCATCCTTAATTACCATTAGTGCTATAAAGGCACCTCCCCCTCCTAGACTCATTGCTTGGTTATTTTGTTTGGTAGATTCTGAATGTTCTACCTCCTCTCCCAAGTCTGGCTTTCTAGCCACTTACCCTGCTGTGATTCTAAAGTTTCTGTTACCTTTTAACATCAGCCAGAACCAGTTACACTCTGGGCTCTTCCTATCTCCACTTTGCCTGCCTCAGCTTACCTACCACTACCGCTGACATACTAACTGGCCTCAAGTTAAACAAACTGTGTTGCGCTGCAGCTCCGCATCCTCACAGCCCTCCGGCTTCAGAGCGGGTGACGTCATCAGCTGCAGCCGCAGCTACAGCTCTCCCTACTCACCGCGTGCGGAGGATAAGGGGCTCCGGTGACTGAACAAACTTGCCTGGTCTGATCCCTCCACTCTGACACCTCTGGAGTTCTACCTTCCATGCTAGTGGAATCAGGTCGTATATTATTACATTGTATTACAACAGACTGCCATTGTACAGAGAATTACATACCGCAACAACAACTGTTTATTGATCCTGCCTAATATCAGTATCTTAGTCATTTGTATTCACTATCTCAATCTGTTACATATTTTGTTACACTCTTACGCCCTAAATATTCACTGAACTCCAGAGAGATTTGAGTACAGACTATTAAAGGGCCATATTAATACACAGAGCTTACACACCTTTGGGCCTCCTGTGTTATCCTCTGTGTAACATATATATATATTTATAAATTGTCATATTTGTGAATCCTAGAAAACAGAGGTTTAAATTCTTAAAGATAATCTTCAGTGTGACATAATAACCAAGCCTTAAAAATGACCTCTGAGGACTTAACGGTTAAAATCACTAATATGTCACAGTGCATTGATAACCTTACACAGACTGTAAGAGAGCTGCAGAGTGATAATGAAACAGTTAAAACCTGCATAAGAGACCTGTACAATACTAAGACTAATCTTCCTGTACAGGCACCTGAACCACAGGTCAGTTTACCAGACAAGTTTTCAGGCAACAGATCCCAGTACAGGGAGTTCAAAAACTCATGTCTCCTGCTGTTTGAGTTAAAACCAAACACATACAGGACAGACAGACTCAAGGTACTTACTATCATATCCTTCCTAAGGGCAGAGACTCGTGCTTGGGCTGATACTTATTATGAGATCCAAGATCCCATCTTGAACTCACTAGATGATTTCTTGAAGCAGATGTCATCTTTATATGACGATCCCTTCAAACAAAGCTCTGCCGAAGCTTCCATAAGAGCTTTAAAACAGAACAGGCAACCTGTAGAAGATTACATTGCCCAGTTCAAAATACATGCAAAAGATTCCCAATGGAATGAACCATCCTTGAAAAACCACTTCCGGATAGGATTATCTGATGATATCAAGGATGAGTTATCTAGGATTGGTATCCCTGCTTCCCTCGAAGATCTCTACACTTTATCTATCACCATCGATAGAAGGATCAGGGAACGCCGACATGAGAAGACAGGACATGTTACTATTCCAAGGAAAATCACTACACAAATCACACATAGAGAACATGATGTGGAGACTCCGATGGAGATAGGAGTAATTAAGGGACCACTTTCCCAACAAGAAAAGAACAGACGCCGCCTCCTGAATCTCTGTATGTACTGCGCCGCCAGAGACCATGAGGTTAAGGGATGCCCCCTTTTGATTAAGCAAAAGTCGGGTAGGTCAAAAAACACTTTACGTTACCATAACCTGAAGGACAAAAATAGTACTTATTTTTTTTTTATCTCTCTCCTTACAGTGGCAACATCACAGGGTCAGAACTGAAGCTCTAATTGACACAGGAGCAAGTGGTAATTTCATTGACCTTGAGTTCGTAAGGGCCAATAAAATACCTATTGAAGCAAAATCTTCTCCTGTCTTGTTTAATGTTGTTGATGGTTCCCCTCTCTCCTCAGGTCCAGTAAATCAACAAACCGTGCCGTTGGATATGTGTACCAGTACAGGTCATAGTGAAACTATATGTTTTAACGTTATCACATCTCCAATGTTCCCCCTCATATTAGGTATTCCTTGGTTAAAAACACACAAACCTACTTTGAATTGGACTGACTTTTCCATTTCACTATCATCTACTTATTGCATGCAATCTTGCTACACCATACATCAAATTTCAGTAGTATCTGAACCTACACTGCCTAACTGTTATTCTGCATACTCTGATGTATTCAGTAAAAAAGAAGCCCAATCCCTACCACCTCATAGAGTATATGATTGCCCCATTGAGCTTCTACCAGGGTCTACTATACCCTATGGTCATATTTATCCTTTATCCAAACCTGAATTGGATCATATAAAAAATTACTTACAGGAAAGTCTTGAGAAAGGCTTTATCAGGCCTTCCACATCACCAGCAGGTGCTGGTATTTTCTTTGTGAGAAATAAGGATGATTCACTCAGGCCGATTATAGATTATAGAGAACTCAATAAACGTACAATAAAAAACAGATACCCACTTCCATTAATACCAGAACTTATTGAGAGGTTGCGAGGAGCTAAGGTCTTCACAAAATTGGACCTAAGAGGGGCCTACAACCTCGTCAGAATCCGTGCCGGCGACGAGTGGCTGACAGCATTTAGAACACATTTAGAATACATTGTCGTATACCTAGATGACATTCTTATATATTCACAAAACTTACAGGATCACATTAAACATGTCACAACAGTTCTCGACAGATTACGTACACATAGTCTCTATGCTAAGTTGGAGAAGTGTTTATTCCATGTTGATCAAGTGTCCTTTTTGGGTTATCACATTAGCTCCACAGGTATTAGAATGGAAGAAACTAAAGTAAATTTTATCAGACAATGGCCTGTCCCCAAGTGTAGAAAAGATATACAACGTTTCCTTGGGTTCGCAAACTTTTATCGTAAATTTATCCATAAATTTGCAGCACTAACTAAACCACTGTCTGATCTCACAAAACTACACCATAAGTTTCATTGGTCATTACTCACTCAAAAGGTTTTTGATAACCTAAAAGACCGATTCACTACCGCTCCAATACTTCAGTTCCCTGACACCAACTTACAGTTTATTCTGGAAGTTGATGCATCAGATTTTGCCCTGGGAGCCGTTCTTTCACAGAGGAAGTCTTTTAAAGAACCCATTCACCCAGTAGCTTTTTTTTCAAGGGTGATGACACCCGCAGAACTGAACTATCCTGTTGGCGAGAAAGAACTCTTGGCAATAAAGAGTTCTTTTGACCATTGGCGTCACCTTTTGGAGGGTTCAACCCATCCTATTGTTATCCTCACAGATCACAAAAATCTGCAATACCTTCATACGAATAGGACTCTCTCATCAAGACAACTCAGATGGAGTCTTTATTTTTCACGATTTCATTATGTTATCACATATAGGCCTGGATCAAAGAACGCCAAGGCTGATGCACTCTCAAGAATGTATCAAAAACCTAATTCAGACAACCCACCATCGACTGTGATACCAAAAGAAAATATCATAGCCTCCCTTGTTTTGAAACCACTTGATATCCAATGCTCACAAGAAAGTGATGCTACCAAACCAACTGACCTACTACAAAGGGACAAAGATGGTTTATACTACCATAACCAACTACTATATGTTCCACCTAATTTAAGAAACACTGTTCTTAATTCTGTTCATGATTCTCCACTAGCAGGACATCTGGGGGTTCACAAAACTTTGTCTCTCCTAAGACGATCTTACTGGTGGCCATCACTCGTAACTTCTGTCAAAAGTTACATCTCACACTGTGATACTTGTTCTAGTTCTAAACCTTCTCATATGAGACCTATAGGATTGTTACAACCCAATCCTATACCAACAAAACCATGGACTGACATTTCACTTGATTTCATTGTAGATTTACCTAACTCATCCTCATACACATGTATAATGGTTGTTGTAGATGTATTCTCTAAAATGGCTCACTTCATACCAACCACCTCTGTACCTACAGCGTCACTAACATCACAACTTTTCATCAAAGAAATTGTTCGACTACATGGGATCCCAACCAGTATACTCACTGACAGAGGTTCTCAGTTTACCTCAAAATTTTGGAAACAATTATGTATAGCCTTACAAATTAAACAGAAACTAACTACTTCTTATCATCCCCAATGTAACGGACAAACTGAAAGGACCAATCAGTGGTTGGAACAGTACCTTCGCTGTTACTGTTCTCACCAACAGGATTCGTGGTACTCGTTCCTCCCGTTGGCTGAATTTGCATATAATAACACTCCTAATGCTTCTACCAAATACAGCCCTTTCTTCATTAACAATGGCATCCATCCGAGAAACCATATGCTCCCTAGAGTTGAATCTACCTGTCCTCAAGTAAATGACACTATAAACGATATCTCACAGGCATTCACTGTCATACAAGATAACATCAGGCATGCACAAGCATCCTATAAAAAACACTATGATCTACGTCATAGACAACAACCTGAGTACCGTATAGGTCAACTAGTTTGGTTGTCCACAAAAAATTTAAAGCTCCATCTTCCTTCAAGAAAACTAACTAGACTTTTCATTGGACCTTTCCCGATTGTGGCTCTCCCAAATCCTGTTACTGTCACCTTAAAGCTGCCTTCCACCTACCGGATCCATCCGACCTTCCATGTGTCTCTCATTAAACCTAGTGACTCCTCTGCATCCACTCCCGTGGTCGAACTTCCTAGCCACTCCTTGGCCGATGACCTCGAATATGAGGTTCACAGCATCCTCGACTCTAGGCGCAGAGGTGGCCGTTTGGAATACCTGATCCATTGGAAGGGTTTTGATACTTCAGAGGATTCTTGGGAACCCGCTACAAATGTTACAGCTCCTCATTTGGTTTCTCTCTTCCATCGTCGTAACCCTGAGAGGCCCGTTCCTTGAAACCTCGTTGTGGTTTCTTTGGGGGGGGACTCTGTCAGGGTTCCTTTCATGCTCTGTACCTTTAACTGGTATCATCCTTAATTACCATTAGTGCTATAAAGGCACCTCCCCCTCCTAGACTCATTGCTTGGTTATTTTGTTTGGTAGATTCTGAATGTTCTACCTCCTCTCCCAAGTCTGGCTTTCTAGCCACTTACCCTGCTGTGATTCTAAAGTTTCCGTTACCTTTTAACATCAGCCAGAACCAGTTACACTCTGGGCTCTTCCTATCTCCACTTTGCCTGCCTCAGCTTACCTACCACTACCGCTGACATACTAACTGGCCTCAAGTTAAACAAACTGTGTTGCGCTGCAGCTCCGCATCCTCACAGCCCTCCGGCTTCAGAGCGGGTGACGTCATCAGCTGCAGCCGCAGCTACAGCTCTCCCTACTCACCGCGTGCGGAGGATAAGGGGCTCCGGTGACTGAACAAACTTGCCTGGTCTGATCCCTCCACTCTGACACCTCTGGAGTTCTACCTTCCATGCTAGTGGAATCAGGTCGTATATTATTACATTGTATTACAACAGACTGCCATTGTACAGGGAATTACATACCGCAACAACAACTGTTTATTGATCCTGCCTAATATCAGTATCTTAGTCATTTGTATTCACTATCTCAATCTGTTACATATTTTGTTACACTCTTACGCCCTAAATATTCACTGAACTCCAGAGAGATTTGAGTACAGACTATTAAAGGGCCATATTAATACACAGAGCTTACACACCTTTGGGCCTCCTGTGTTATCCTCTGTGTAACATATATATATATTTATGAATTGTCATATTTGTGAATCCTAGAAAACAGAGGTTTAAATTCTTAAAGATAATCTTCAGTGTGACAACCCCACAATTGTACCCGCCATGTTAAGTACTGGCAGAAAGTCTGCCAGTACTAAAAAAAAAAGCTATCCTTGATAAAACATAAATAAAAAAAGGCATATTTACATATGCTGCTCTGGAGGATCCTCCCTTAGCCCCCAACCTCCCTGATACCCCCCACACAGCTCTTTACCCATCCCCCTCTAACTTATTAGTAGCCATCTTTGGTACTGGCAGCTGTCTGCCAGTACCCAGTTTATAGTAAAACATTGTTTTATTATTTTTTTAAAATAATTTTCTGTAGTGTAGCTTGCCCCCCCCAAAAGACCAACCCACCACCCCTCCCAGATCTCTTAGATCGATATATATATAAATATATTTGGCAATCACTGCCACTTTTCTCCCATAAATTTTCTGTAGTGTAGCGGTTCCCACCCGCTTCCTACCCCCGCGCGCTCCCGCGCACGCACCCTCGTGCACGCGCGTGCACCCGGCGTTCCCGTCCACGATCCCGCCCCCTCCACATCATACGGCCCATCGATGGCCGCCCACCCGCCTCCCAGACTGGCTCCCACCCACCAACAAAACCGGCCATCGATGTCCGGTACAGAGAGGGCCACAGAGTGGCTCTCTCTGCATCGGATGGCCAAGGGGGGTTATTGCAGGATGCCTCGATGTTGAGGCATCACTGCAATAACCGGAAAGCAGCTGGAAGCGAGCAGGATCGCTTCCAGCTGCTTTCCAGACCAAGGACGTACGCCACATGTCCTCGGTCATTAACTGTATTTTTTTTGAGGACGTGTGGCGTACGTCCTTGGTCGTTAAGGGGTTAAACAAGATGGACTATATTTAGGGATTTGCACTTGCCTCGAAATATCTTATGCATGAAAACCTTTTGCTTTCATTCGTTTATTCAACCAGACATCCATCAAAAGAGAATGTTGTGTTCTTTATCAGCTATGGGTCAACAATATTACATGATTCACACAATCCATACTCGCCATGGTTTTAAACTTGTCTTCTCATTCACAAACGTGTGTTACGTGCAAAATCAAATATTGCGGGACTACGTAATACAATCAGACGCTTTTTACACCTTTGCATGTGACGTCTTAATTAACATGGCGCATCCTTGATCTCGTAAAAACGGCATCCAATAAAAGGCGCATCCTTGATCGCGTAAAAACGGCATCCAATAAAAGGGGCATCCTTGATCGCGTAAAAACGCCATCCAATAAAAGGAGCATCCTTGATCGCGTAAAAACACCATCCAATAAAAGGCGCATCCTTGATCGCGTAAAAACGCCATCCAATAAAAGGCGCATCCTTGATCGCGTAAAAACGCCATCCAATAAAAGGCGCATCCTTGATCGCGTAAAAACGCCATCCAATAAAAGGCGCATCCTTGATCGCGTAAATACGCCATCCAATAAAAGGCGCATCCTTGATCACGGAAAAACGTCAGCCAATACAAGGAATCATTGGATAGCCTGGCAGGTGACGTCTTAAGCAACATGGCGCATCCGAGATCGAGGAAAAACCTCAGCCAATACAAGGACTCAGTTGATAGCTTGGTATATCAATAAGAAACGTATTTATATTTTAGTAACTAGTATGTGTCTATATTGCTATCTAGGAATGTCACGATAGATAACGAAATACTGTGATATGAAATATAATACATTATAGAAAATAAGGAGATATTTCATTAGAAGCAGAGGATTTATAACTAAACTATTTAGCAAGCAGCATGTTTTAAGTAGACATGAAAACAATATTTTAAGGTTACACGATTATGTACGACATTGCAATTTGAAATACATTGTAACAATTAATGAAAATCTTTGGATTATTGTGTTTCATTTCCCTTTAACTGAAAATTAATGCTAGGAGATGCATTCGGAAAATAGGGATGTGTTAGATATTATATGTTAAAGGGACAGTCAACCCCAGAAAATTTATTTGTGAAAATATAGCTAATCCCTTTATTACACATTACTCATTTTTGAACAACAAACACAGTTATATATTTATATACTTTTTACTTCTGTTATTATCTTGTATCTAAGCTTCTGCTGACTGCCCCATTATTTCTGTTCTTTTGACAGACATGCAGTTTAGACAATCAATGCTCACTCCTAGGTCACTTTACGTGCATGAGCTCAATGTTATCTATATGAAACATGTGAACTAATGCCTTATAGTAGTCAATATTTTTTTTAACATTAGAGGCAGTCTTCAAGGTCGAAGAACTTAGCATATGAACCTCCTAGGTTTACCTTTCAAATAAGAATAACAACAGAACAAAGCTAAATTGTGAATAAAAGGAAATTAGGAAGTTTGTTAAACTTGCATGCCCTATTTAAATCATGAATCCTCTTTTTGGATTTGACTGTCCCTTTAACTATAGCTATGGTGCACATCTTTAACATTTAAAAGATACACATGATAAATACATATGGCATTGATGTTTTCAGATATGTTTATGTTTTTTTGGAATAACAATAATGACACATGTATTGATCAAACGTGCCACTTATTCAAGTTGAAATATGGTCAGCCTACCTATAGCCATATATGGGAGGAGAATTAATTTTTAAAAATATTAATATAAAGAGATTCATCATCTAAAATATGCGCATTACACACAGTGATTGATTTGGTTACACTACTACAATAAGATAAAATTGAAATTGAAATACATGTGCTGTCAACATTACAATAAGATTTTTTTTACATAAGATTATATGTCCTTGTTCATGTAAAAAGGACAAAAACGCTTTAGAAATGGAAATCCATTCCTTAACAATTGTGGTCAGCATCACTTAAAGGGACATGAAATACCAAATAAAAAAAGAGGATCCACAGAGAGAATACTATTTCCATAAAAATAACACTTTAAAGAGATTATCTCATTGTATCAATCCTGGGATCATTTGTTAAAGGTGCATCAATTCACGCAGAGTTTACAAATGAACACATGGATGTGAAATTTAAAATATACATATATATACATATATAAAATAATTACTATGCTAATCATAATCCTGCAAAGATAAAGCTTTACGAAAAATATATCAAGAAAATGAATCAAATTAAATTGGAGATGTAAATATTAAAGTCATTTACAATTGTATTACATATATGATTCAGGAAAGACCATTATTTGGTTTAAGGTCCCTTTAAGGATTAACCACATAAACTAGAGATTTCAATCAATGACATGAATAAAGAGGACAAAGAATCGTGGAATTACATGTCTTTTATTAGTATGTCAGAAAATATCAACAACGTTTCAAAATCATTTTTGAAAGATCATTAAAATTAGAGCCATTTGACAAGGTAAAAGAGTGCATCACAGTCCTTGGAGAGAGTGGGCAAGGGCCAGCACAGCCCCATTGGAGCCATTTGACAAGGTAAAAGAGTGCATCACAGTCCTTGGAGAGAGTGGGCAAGGGCCAGCACAGCCCCATTGGAGCCATTTGACAAGGTAAAAGAGTGCACCACAGTCCTTGGAGAGAGTGGGCAAGGGCCAGCACAGCCCCATTGGAGCCATTTGACAAGGTAAAAGAGTGCATCACAGTCCTTGGAGAGAGTGGGCAAGGGCCAGCACAGCGCCATTGGAGCCATTTGACAAGGTAAAAGAGTGCACCACAGTCCTTGGAGAGAGTGGGCAAGGGCCAGCACAGCCCCATTGGAGCCATTTGACAAGGTAAAAGAGTGCATCACAGTCCTTGGAGTAAGTTGACAAGGGCCAACAAAGGCCAGCACAGCCCCATTGGAGCCATTTGACAAGGTAAAAGAGTGCATCACAGTCCTTGGAGAGAGTGGGCAAGGGCCAGCACAGCCCCATTGGAGCCATTTGACGAGGTAAAAGAGTGCATCACAGTCCTTGGAGAGAGTGGGCAAGGGCCAACAAAGGCCAGCACAGCCCCATTGGAGCCATTTGACAAGGTAAACGAGTGCATCATAGTCCTTGGAGGGAGTTGACAAGGGCCAACAAAGGCCAGCACAGCCCCATTGGAGCCATTTGACAAGGTAAAAGAGTGCATCACAGTCCTTGGAGAGAGTGGGCAAGGGCCAGCACAGCCCCATTGGAGCCATTTGACAAGGTAAAAGAGTGCATCACAGTCCTTGGAGGGAGTTGACAAGGGCCAACAAAGGCCAGCACAGCCCCATTGGAGCCATTTGACAAGGTAAAAGAGTGCATCACAGTCCTTGGAGAGAGTGGGCAAGGGCCAGCACAGCCCCATTGGAGCCATTTGACAAGGTAAAAGAGTGCATCACAGTCCTTGGAGAGAGTGGGCAAGAGCCAGCACAGCCCCATTGGAGCCATTTGACAAGGTAAAAGAGTGCATCACAGTCCTTGGAGGGAGTTGACAAGGGCCAACAAAGGCCAGCACAGCCCCATTGGAGCCATTTGACAAGGTAAAAGAGTGCATCACAGTCCTTGGAGAGAGTGGGCAAGGGCCAGCACAGCCCCATTGGAGCCATTTGACAAGGTAAAAGAGTGCATCACAGTCCTTGGAGAGAGTGGGCAAGAGCCAGCACAGCCTCATTGGAGCCATTTGACAAGGTAAAAGAGTGCATCACAGTCCTTGGACGGAGTTGACAAGGGCCAACAAAGGCCAGCACAGCCCCATTGGAGCCATTTGACAAGGTAAAAGAGTGCATCACAGTCCTTGGAGGGAGTTGACAAGGGCCAACAAAGGCCAGCACAGCCCCATTGGAGCCATTTGACAAGGTAAAAGAGTGCATCACAGTCCTTGGAGGGAGTTGACAAGGGCCAACAAAGGCCAGCACAGCCCCATTGGAGCCATTTGACAAGGTAAAAGAGTGCATCACAGTCCTTGGAGAGAGTGGGCAAGGGCCAGCACAGCCCCATTGGAGCCATTTGACAAGGTAAAAGAGTGCATCACAGTCCTTGGAGACAGTGGGCAAGGGCCAGCACAGCCCCATTGGAGCCATTTGACAAGGTAAAAGAGTGCAACAGGCACAACAATAAACAAAAAAGGCCAAATGGCAACAATAACAAAAAATATGTAACATGTGGATGGAAGAATCTTAAGGCGACCTTGGAGCATCTCCAGATACTCCACTTACTGGGCATCACCTTCATTGTCCGCTTCATGCTCTGCTCCAGATTCAGGCATTGACTGTAAATGCCTAATATGGCGTATAGTCGAATGCTGAACCTGGAGCAGAGTATGAATGGTGTCATTCATCCTTCCCAGGAACATCGAGTTCCTCAGCACGGCCTGCTCTATACGTGAAAGAGTTTCAAGCATGAGCCATGCTGAGTCACAACCTACAACAAAAAAATAGAATAATATTAATGTTAATTACACAACATAATATAAATTGAGAAAATATACATTTGAAATTTAAATACAAATCATTCTTCCAATCAAATATTCAATATTTCTTCTCTTCACATGAAATATGTTCTTAATACATAAACCATTAAAGGTACAGTTTACTCCAAAATGTTATCCCCTGTAATTGGTTGACCCTGATCCACTTTTCCAGCTTGACTCTATGAATATTTTGAACATTATTTCCATTGTCCATACATTGTAATTTTCAATAGTTTATTTATCCTGTGGTATCCACACCTATCCTTAAAGCTTTTTGCCTTGAGGCCAACATATGTAAATACAGCAAGCAGAAGAAATTACACTCCCAGTGGTTTACAGAAGAGAGAATGTTTGAAAAATTTATATTTCTATTTTTCAATACAAGTAGTAGTGATTGGTATATGGAGTGAGATGAAATTAAAGGGACACTGACCACAAATATTTTAATTTGTGATTCAGATAGCCCATTAAAAAATTTAATAAATTTAATTCACTCCTATTATCAAATTTAATACATTCTCCTTGTATTTTTAATTTAAATGCAACAATGTCATTTTATATTTCATAGCATTTTTTGTGACCAACCTTGGTTGTCCCTGCTGATTGGTGGATAAATTAATCCAACAATAAAACAGAAACCACCCCCTACTTCACAATATTTGAACAATTATATGCCTTTCAACATAAAAATAAAGAGACAAAGAGGGCTCTTAAAAATTGATAAGAGGAGTAAATTATCAAGTTGATTAACATTGCATGCTCTAATTTTTTTTTTTGGTTCACTGTCACTTTGTTCTAATGTTGATTTAGTTTGATACTTACAGCTGTGCCTGGGAAGGACGATCTGACACCTCGAACAATGAAGGGCTGGATAGGGGGGAGGGATGGGATATTGGTGGCGAGGGCTTGGATGGGGCTGGCAAGGGCTGGGGTGCCGCTCTGGGGGAGCCCGTACAGCTGGGGATTGTTGGGAATGGTGAGTTGGGGACTGGGCAGGTTGGGGAACTGTACGGGCCAAAATATGGGGAGAGCGGCGAACGGGGTCAATTATTGGAGGGACAGGCCTGGAGGAATGGGAAGGGCCGGGAAGGGCTTCTACAGGGGGAGGGGCTTCTACAGGGGGAGGGGATTCTACAGGGGGGGCTTCTACAGGGGGGGCTGGGCAAGGGGGGGAGAATGATGCCCAGAAGTGGAGTGTCCATCTGAAATATATAATAAAATATATATTAACATCTCATACATCATGATCTCAAAGAAAGGCATTTCAACATGATTATGTTTTATATATACTTAGAAGTGGTTTACAATTTATTAACAATGATGATATAAGGATATGGTATGCATATAGGCACTCAAATGAATAGCAAGGAGTGTCTGTCCAATAAGAAGATGATTATTGTGGTTTGTCATTGAATATGCAAGTGACATCATGATGTCATTCATTAAAAATAAGATAAAACATAATACAAGCATATGTTCATGCTGCATGATATGGAAAGGGGGACAGTAGTGGATTCTAAAAGAAAAGGAATAATCCTTTTTAAAGTGTCAAAGCTGTAGACTTTGAATTTCATCATGAGAATGTTTACAAACAATAAGACATGTTGGATACATGTTAGATAGCTTTCACATACCATCAGACTCCATGGCCGCCTCTTCCTCCTCCGTCCCACATGTTACATCAATATCTGTAAAACATAACATGTTGTGTACACGTTAATATCAGATATTATAACATATGTTACTGTTGCTACAAGACACACATCAATGTTGCATGAAAGATATACTGATCCAAATTTATAATTTACATCATTTTGATGGAGCATACAAATGACATTAGATATGTTATTCTCAATGAGTAAGAATTTAATGTTAGTGTTTGGATTTCATATAAATTCACAAAATAAGAGTGAGTTCTCATGTGTGTATCACTTCATGATTGTTTACACAATTTAAAAGAACAACAAACATATGTTATCCATCTTCTGAACAACAAAGGTGTAGACTAAGAAGCTTTGAGATATTAATCTTTCAATATTTAAATAAATTCGAGATATAATCATAGTACTAAATTATATGTTTGAGTCAAATGTAATGCTTCATCAGAATCATGATCATAATATATATTACAAATACACCTTCAATTACATATGAATGAGTCAATGGACTTACCAGAATGCTTGGAAACAATTTCCAAGTCGGTGCTGGATCCCCCCGGGCTCCCAACAAGAACTAGATCTATGAATGATATAGATATCTATTATGATCACAGTTTGGACATCACTAAGTCACATCATTATCGATTTTTTGAAAAATTATACTTAGAACTGAGAACAATAGACCACTAATCTGAAGAATAAATGCATGAGTGAATACAGGTTTTTCTGAATAAAAAGATGTCTTTAACATATGTTGAATTTCTGGCTATATTAGACACACAAATCATCTCATATGATTATATTGCATATCTAAATATACCCATTAATCAATGTTTTTAAACGAATACACACAAACAACATTTTATTTTAAAATGGGTGATAAATCAAACCAAAGCCATGTGTCATATCGATCTATTTGTGCAACTGATCACAATGCAAAACAGAAGTTATTCATCCAAATATGTAATCATGGTGCAGTTAGGGTATGCTTATATCTATAAAGTAAGTCCAAGACTGAATATGTCATTTAGATATCAATATTGTTTCATCCAAACAATGTAATGAGGAATGAATCAATTGATTATTAAAGGGACACTGACATCAATTTGGTTAAAGCATTTTTTTTTAATTTTCATTTGAAATAAACACAAAAGATAATTAGAGTATCCATATAAATTTCGACAAATGTGAATGTATTATGTTATGTAATGTTGTGTACATGTTTCAAAGACAAATTGCTATTAAAATGAGACATACCATAGTCTTGAGAACCCTGGCCCGAGGGTCCAGCACCAACATCCATATCTGTAAAATATTCAATGAGGATTGGATATCATTAATAATAATCAGGACATGTATATAAAAAATATAAAAATACATTTACATTTAATAAATAAGAATATATTTTTATTCACATGAGTTAATGGTTTCATCAATTAATGTATCATTAAATAGATCCTGTATTCTTATTTTCCAAACTTTATGTTGTTGACTGTAGCTTTAATTAATTTCTTTAATTTTTACATTCTCATCAATTGATATCTATATTTCCTTGTTTATTCTTTTGATCTTGCTAGTATACGGCTAGATTTAGAGTTTTGTCGGTAACGACCCGCGTAGATAACTCTGGCTTTTTTCTGGCCGCACCTTTAAAATAACTCTGGTATTGAGAGTCCACAGAATTGCTGCGTTAGGCTCCAAAAAAGGAGCGTAGAGCATATTTCACGCAACTTCAACTCTCGATACCAGAGTTGCTTACGGACGCGGCCAGCCTCAAAAACGTGCTCGTGCACGATTCCCCCATAGAAAACAATGGGGCTGTTTGAGCTGAAAAAAAAACCTAACACCTGCAAAAAAGCCGCGTTCAGCTCCTAATGCAGCCCCATTGTTTGCTATGGGGAAACACTTCCTACGTCTGCACCTAACACTCTAACATGTACCCCGAGTCTAAACACCCCTAACCTTACACTTATTAACCCCTATTCTGCCGCCCCCGCTATCGCTAACCCCTGCATATTATTATTAACCCCTAATCTGCCGCTCCGTAAACCGCCGCTACTTACATTATCGATATGTACCCCTAATCTGCTGTCCCTAACACCGCCGACCCCTATATTATATTTATTAACCCCTAATCTGCCCCCCACAACGTTGCCTCCACCTGCCTACACTTATTAACCCCTAATCTGCCGAGCGGACCGCACCGCTATTATAATAAAGTTATTAACCCCTAATCCGCCTCACTAACCCTATAATAAATAGTATTAACCCCTAATCTGCCCTCCCTAACATCGCCGACACCTAACTTCAAACATTAACCCCTAATCTGCCGACTGGAGCTCACCGCTATTCTAATAAATGTATTAACACCTAAAGCTAAGTCTAACCCTAACACTAACACCCCCCTAAGTTAAATATAATTTAAATCTAACAAAATTAATTAACTCTTATTAAATAAATTATTCCTATTTAAAGCTAAATATTTACCTGTAAAATAAATCCTAATATAGCTACAATATAAATTATAATTATATTATAGCTATTTTAGGATTTATATTTATTTTACAGGTAACTTTGAATTTATTTTAACCAGGTACAATAGCTATTAAATAGTTCATAACTATTTAATAGCTAAAATAGTTAAAATAATTACAAATTTACCTGTAAAATAAATCCTAACCTAAGTTACAATTAAACCTAACACTACACTATCAATAAATGAATTAAATACAATATCTACAAATAAATACAATGAAATAAACTAACTAAAGTACAAAAAATAAAAAAGAACTAAGTTACAAAAAATAAAAAAATATTTACAAACATTAGAAAAATATAGCAACAATTTTAAACTAATTACACCTACTCTAAGCCCCCTAATAAAATAACAAAGCCCCCCAAAATAAAAAAATGCCCTACCCTATTCTAAATTACAAAAGTTCAAAGCTCTTTTACCTTACCAGCCCTGAACAGGGCCATTTGCGGGGCATGCCCCAAGAAATTCAGCTCTTTTGCCTGTAAAAAAAACACATACAATACCCCCCCCCAACATTACAACCCACCACCCACATACCCCTAATCTAACCCAAACCCCCCTTAAATAAACCTAACACTAAGCCCCTGAAGATCTTCCTACCTTGTCTTCACCTCACCGGGTATCACACCGATCCGTCCTGGCTCCGATATCTTCATCCAACCCAAGAGGGGGCTAGACATCCATCATCCGACGCCTGAAGAAATCCAGAAGAGGGTCCAAAATCTTCATCCTATCCGGGAAGAAGAGTAGATCCTGACCGGCAACCATCTTCTTCCAAACTGCATCTTCTATCTTCATCCGATGAGGACCGGCTCCATCTTGAAGACGTCCATCGCAGATCCATCCTTCTTCTCCGACGACTTCCCGATGAATGACGGTTCCTTTAAGGGATGTCATCCAAGATGGCATCCCTCGAATTCCGATTGGCTGATAGGATTCTATCAGCCAATCGGAATTAAGGTAGGAAAATTCTGTTTGGCTGATGGAATCAGCCAATCAGAATCAAGTTCAATCCGATTGGCTGATCCGATCAGCCAATCAGATTGAGCTCGCATTCTATTGGCTGTTCCGATCAGCCAATAGAATGCGAGCTCAATCTGATTGGCTGATTGAATCAGCCAATCGGATTGAACTTGATTCTGATTGGCTGATTCCATCAGCCAATCAGAATTTTCCTACCTTAATTCCGATTGGCTGATAGAATCATCGGAGAAGAAGGATGGATCCGCGATGGACGTCTTCAAGATGGAGCCGGTCCTCATCGGATGAAGATAGAAGATGCCGCTTGGAAGAAGATGGTTGCCGGTCCGGATCTACTCTTCTTCCCGGATAGGATGAAGACTTTGGACCCTCTTCTGGACTTCTTCAGCCGTCGGATGATGGATGTCTAGCCCCCTCTTGGGTTGGATGAAGATATCGGAGCCAGGACGGATCGGTGTGATACCCGGTGAGGTGAAGACAAGGTAGGAAGATCTTCAGGGGCTTAATGTTAGGTTTATTTAAGGGGGGTTTGGGTTAGATTAGGGGTATGTGGGTTGTAATGTTGGGGGGGTATTGTATGTGTTTTTTTTACAGGCAAAAGAGCTGAATTTCTTGGGGCATGCCCCGCAAAGGGCCCTGTTCAGGGCTGGTAAGGTAAAAGAGCTTTGAACTTTTGTAATTTAGAATAGGGTAGGGCATTTTTTTATTTTGGGGGGCTTTGTTATTTTATTAGGGGACTTAGAGTAGGTGTAATTAGTTTAAAATTGTTGCTATATTTTTCTAATGTTTGTAAATATTTTTTTATTTTTTGTAACTTAGTTCTTTTTTATTTTTTGTACTTTAGTTAGTTTATTTCATTGTATTTATTTGTAGATATTGTATTTAATTCATTTATTGATAGTGTAGTGTTAGGTTTAATTGTAGGTAATTGTAGGTATTTTATTTAATTTATTTATTGATAGTGTAGTGTTAGGTTTAATTGTAACTTAGGTTAGGATTTATTTTACAGGTAAATTTGTAATTATTTTAACTATTTTAGCTATTAAATAGTTATGAACTATTTAATAGCTATTGTACCTGGTTAAAATAAATACAAAGTTACCTGTAAAATAAATATAAATCCTAAAATAGCTATAATATAATTATAATTTATATTGTAGCTATATTAGGGTTTATTTTACAGGTAAGTATTTAGCTTTAAATAGGAATAATTTATTTAATAAGAGTTAATTTATTTCGTTAGATTTAAATTATATTTAACTTAGGGGGGTGTTAGTGTTAGGGTTAGACTTAGCTTTAGGGGTTAATCCATTTATTAAAGTAGCGGCGAGGTCCGGTCGGCAGATTAGGGTTAATAATTGAAGTTAGGTGTCGGCGATGTTAGGGAGGGCAGATTAGGGGTTAATACTATTTATTATAGGGTTATTGAGGCGGGAGTGAGGCGGATTAGGGGTTAATAACTTTATTATAGTAGCGGTGCGGTCCGCTCGGCAGATTAGGGGTTAATAAGTGTAGGCAGGTGGAGGCGACGTTGAGGGGGGCAGATTAGGGGTTAATAAATATAATATAGGGGTCGGCGGTGTTAGGGGCAGCAGATTAGGGGTACATAGCTATAATGTAGGTGGCGGCGCTTTGCGGTCGGCAGATTAGGGGTTAATTATTGTAGGTAGCTGGCGGCGACATTGTGGGGGGCAGGTTAGGGGTTAATAAATATAATATAGGGGTCGGCGGTGTTAGGGGCAGCAGATTAGGGGTACATAAGTATAACGTAGGTGGCGGTAGGCAGATTAGGGGTTAAAAATATTTAATCAAGTGGCGGCGATGTGGGGGGGTTTAGGGGTACATAGGTAGTTTATGGGTGTTAGTGTACTTTAGAGCACAGTAGTTAAGAGCTTTATGAACCGGCGTTAGCCCAGAAAGCTCTTAACTACTGACTTTTTTCTGCGGCTGGAGTTTTGTCGTTAGATTTCTAACGCTCACTTCAGACACGACTCTAAATACCGGAGTTAGAAAGATCCCATTGAAAAGATAGGATACGCAATTGACGTAAGGGGATCTGTGGTATGGAAAAGTCGCGGATGAAAAGTGAGCGTTAGACCCTTTCCTGACTGACTCCAAATACCGGCAGTAGCCTCTAACGCTGGTTTTCACGGCTACCGCCAAACTCTAAATCTAGGCCATATTTTTTTATAATGTATAAGATTATAAATAAGGATACTGTATTCTTCCCATATATACTAATTAACGTATACATTTGACCAACATGTGTAAAGCAATGACAGTAACAGCAAGCCCATGTTCACGTGTGTGCACAATTCTATCTTTCGTGATCATTATGCAATGATTCTATGCGGAATTGCGCATCCGTGATTTGACCAACATGTGTAAAGCAATGACAGTAACAGCAAACCCATGTTCACGTGTGTGCGCAATTCTATCTTTCGTGATCATTACGCAATGATTCTATGCAGAATTGCGCATCCGTGAATCAGAATTAATGTGGATATATTAGTGTGATGAGTATCATTTCATAGCAAATTATGATATATTTTTAATTGGGTGTATTACGAGATTGAAATCGTATATTTGTTAATATTGAACAACAACAAATAATATTTATAACTGGCTTATGATTAGAGAGTCAATGTTTGAAATTGCGGATGATCGGGATATCACAGATGCGCAATTCCATTTTCACTCTGTGACGCATATTCTGGATAACGCAAGAAACATCATTCCTATTTCATGTGTGACGAATCTAAAATCAAATATCTAAACATCATATCTAGCGTATATTGTGAGATCTATATAGTTTAAATATATGACTATCTACACATTTATTAAAATTATTTTTAAATATTAATATATTATATAAAGTAGGATATTTACCTTGTTCAGCCTCCATTTCAACTCCTCCCAGGCCAAAGGACGGAGAAGCAGCTGCACTGGACCCCGGGTCCTGAGTTTTGGATCCAGCAGCTGTGAGGGAAGAAGAAGAGGCCGAGGATGGAGAGGATCTAAATCTTTTTGGGATCCGGAGATTGAGGAGCTCGCATAAAGTCACCTCATAAGGGAGTAGGTAGAGTTTCTGTGCGGGTTTAATTTTGCGGCCATCCCTGCGACGGGCTTGTACACACTCCTTTATGAGGTCGACTTTCTTGTGCAGAGGCAACCTCATATCTCTGAACCTCTGCATGATCTGATCCTGGCTCCTCTGGACGCCCAACACCAATTGAACCTTATTGGTGATGGACTCCCAGAGGCCCTTCTTAACATTCGCATCTGTCGACCTCTTCTGGTTCCTAAACAGCTGCGGATAAAACATCTGGACGGCGTGGACCAGAGCAGCGCTCTCCTGCTTGTCAAACCTGGGAGGTGTCATGCCTGCCGCGTTGTATATTTAATATATTATAGATATATATACTGTATACCAGCAGGCATTAGAGAACTGACACAGATGGCAACGTGTAATGGACTTTTATATGGTGAAGTAAACATGAGATGCACCATGGGACATGTTATCTGTACATCTGATTGGATAAAAGTTTGAAATATTGTTATCATGTCTGTGAGACCATCCTGACTCAAGTTGTGTTTGTGTGATGAACTCTGATTGGCCGTTCCTTAATGTTTCATATCTTTGTAACTTCCATACACATACCTCCTGGTGGTGCTGTTACTACATTTTTCATGTAGACTTATTTGTAACTCATGGGCCTGTCATGCGGATATGTGTGACGCAGTTTTAATATACGTGATCCGTTAAATATTAATGTTTAAATTCTCGTTAAAATCTAATACTGTCACATTATTAAATGTTGTAGACATTTCTCGGTTTAATATCGTTCTGTTTCTTTAATACAAATACGTTGGATTAATACACATTTAACATTGTATGTATTTATTGTTCATAAAATCAATTTCGTGACTTATTGTGAAGTATTGACATTGCTCTATTAAATGTATTTATAATGCACATTGATTGTGTGCTATTGCGTGACATTCGTCTAGAAAGTTTAAAGATGCGAATCTCGTGTTGCAAGCTACGTTTCCCACGCAACATTTCAGAATGTGCAATTTTTGGTTCTAATGTCCGTAACTTGGCTAATCTGTTTATAAATGTTAAACTACAGGTTTGTTTGTTATTAGTAAATAAACCTCGAGCTTGTATTTGTCTGAACTGCTCATATATGTTATTGTGCAATGGCGTCTTTATTTTTAAACAGACATTACAACCAAACAATTGTATCAAATGATCTGTAGAGATCAAAAATGTTTAGACTTTAAAATGTAACTCAATTTATCTTTTTATTTAGATATCCTTAACAGAAGAAATTTAAATGCACATGGTTGAGCCAATCACATAAGGCATCTCTGTGCATCCACCAATCTTCATCTACTGATCTCGATATGCTTTTCAAGCAAAGTATGTCAAGATAATGAGATAAGAGAATTAAAAGACACGCTTTAAATCTCTTAAAGGGACACTGTACACAAAATGTTTCTTTGGTGATTCAGATTGAGCATTACATTTTAAGCAACTTTCCAATTTACTCCTATTATCAATTTGTCTTCATTCTCTTGGTATCTTTATTTGAAATTCAAGAATGTAAGTTTAGATGCCGGCCCATTTTTGGTGACCAACCTGGGTTGTCCTTGCTGATTGTTGGATAAATGAATCCAACAATAAAAAAGTGCTGTCCAGAGTACTGAAACAAAAACCATTAGATGCCTTCTTTTTCAAATAATGATAGCAAGAGAACGAAGAAAAATTGATAATAGGAGTCAATTAGAAAGTTGCTTACAATTGCATGCTCTTTCTGAATTAAGAATGAAAGAATTTGTGATCAGTCTCCCTTTAAGGATATTTGGATTTAATGTCCCTTTAAGGAGACATTTCCCAATAATGCTTGAAAGATCATAAACCTATGCACCTTCCTTTCTCAAACTTAGTATAACATGTGACTAAAGCATATTTATATTAGCTTTTGGATTGTTTTCCCCACTGTGAATGAAATATATATTCTAATGGCTTGATTTCGCCGTCTTCAGCTTAAAGGGACATTAAAGGGCCACTGTAAGTAAATATTTTCTATGCCTGTTACTAACTAACTGCCCCAAATACACTTTTTATCAATAGCATTTCATTAACATATCTCTACCATATATCAGAAATATTGTCTGCAAATTTAATTGTTTTCCAAACCCTCTCCGTGGGTATCCTTTGCTCTGTACACAAAGTTATTGGTTTAAGTATTTTGAACATGCAGTGCTGAAAATAGTGGGCAGGATAACGTGACATCATCGGCGAATAAAAGATATAACTTTTAGAACGTTATGAAACTTCGTTTTGGAGAAAATATAGGTCAGTAGGTTTTAATTAATGTTTATTAACTTTAATATGTTAGTTGTTTAGCTTAAAAATTATAACAGAAAGTAATCCTTTAAGCTATATGTTCTTTACGTATTTCGATGGCTAATAGAATATTAAATTAACTTCAGATTTAGTTTTATTCTATCATTAGCTTTTAAATATATATTCTTGGATTAAAAACATAGCTACATAGGCTATTTTGATGCTGATTGTTGGTTGCACATAGATGCCTTATGTCATTGTCTAAGACATGTGCATTGATATATCTTTTTCAAAGTATAATTAAAGAATGAATGTAATTAAATAGTACATTCAAAATATTTAAATCATTTATTTGTATTGTTTAAAATTCAATACACAATATATTTTTGAAATGTCCCTTTAAGGACCAAACCATTAGGAATATGTTGATTTAACATTGTAAAAATAAACTAAAGGGGAATGAAAATACATATAGATATGTGATATCTAACAAAGAGCTAAGATAAATGATTATGTGAAATTATATCACAAACTAGCTATAGTTAAATGACCCTTCAAATGACTCCACTAGAACAGAAAATCAATCAATATGGCATCCAATAACTAGCTTGTGTGCCAAATATGAAGTTAAATGACTTAAAGGGACAGTCAACACCAGAATTTTTGTTGTTTAAAAAGATAGATAATCCCTTTATTACCCATTCCCCAGTTTTGCAAAACCAACATTGTTATATTAATACACTTTTTACTTCTGTGACTAACTTGTATCTAAGCATCTTCTGACCGCCCCTAATCACATGACTTTTAGTTATTATCTATTGACTTGCATTTTAGCCAATTAGTGCAGTGTCTGCCACTAGCCACGGGCGTGATCACAATGCTATCTATATGGCCTACATGAGCTTGCTCTCCCCTGCTGTGAAAAGTAAATAAAATAGAGGCGGCCTTCAAGGGCTTAGAAATGATCATATGTGCCTTCCTAGGTTTGCTTTCAACTAGAATACCAAGAGAACAAAGCAAAATTGTTGATAAAAGTAAATTGGAAAGTTGCTTAAAATTACATGCCCTATTTGAAAAATGAAAGTTTTTCTTGGACTTGACTGTCCCTTTAACATTTTCATGATTTTTAAAGCTAGATTTATGTAAATAATGTTTTTGTATACCTAAGGAAGATAACAAGATCTTATAAACCAATTTAAAATTAAACCACACTGCCACTTTAATGTAAGTGAACCACTTTCCCTTCTTAAAAGTTAAAATAACAAAGTTGTTATGTCGAATTCTGACTACATATCCGAAAATATGTTTAAATTGTAACATCTATAAATTACACAATAAAAGCATCGATGGATTTCAATCCAAAATTAATGTATAAAAACATAATTTATGTAAGAACTTACCTGATAAATTCATTTCTTTCATATTAGCAAGAGTCCATGAGCTAGTGACGTATGGGATATACATTCCTACCAGGAGGGGCAAAGTTTCCCAAACCTCAAAATGCCTATAAATACACCCCTCACCACACCCACAATTCAGTTTAACGAATAGCCAAGAAGTGGGGTGATAAGAAAAGAGCGAAAGCATAAAAAATAAGGAATTGGAATAATTGTGCTTTATATAAAAAAATCATAACCACCACAAAAAAAAGGGTGGGCCTCATGGACTCTTGCTAATATGAAAGAAATGAATTTATCAGGTAAGTTCTTACATAAATTATGTTTTCTTTCATGTAATTAGAGTCCATGAGCTAGTGACGTATGGGATAATGAATACCCAAGATGTGGAACTTCCACGCAAGAGTCACTAGAGAGGGAGGGATAAAATAAAGACAGCCAATTCCGCTGAAAAATAATAATAATCCACAACCCAAAACAAAAGTTTTTAATCTCAAAATAATGAAATTATAAGCAGAAGAATCAAACTGAAACAGCTGCCTGAAGTACTTTTCTACCAAAAACTGCTTCAGAAGAAGAAAACACATCAAAATGGTAGAATTTAGTAAAAGTATGCAAAGAAGACCAAGTTGCTGCTTTGCAAATCTGATCAACAGAAGCTTCATTCCTAAATGCCCAGGAAGTAGAAACTGACCTAGTAGAATGAGCCGTAATTGTTTGAGGCGGGGAATTACCCGACTCTACATAAGCATGATGAATCAAAGACTTTAACCAAGACGCCAAAGAAATGGCGGAGGCCTTATGACCTTTTCTGGACCCAGAAAAGATAACAAATAGACTAGAAGTCTTTCTAAAATCCTTAGTAGCTTCAACATAATATTTCAAAGCTCTTACTACATCCAAAGAATGTAAAGATCTCTCCTTTGAATTCTTAGGGTTAGGACATAATGAAGGAACAACAATCTCTCTACTAATGTTGTTAGAATTCACAACCTTAGGTAAAAATTTAAATGAGGTTCGCAACACTGCCTTATCCTGATGAAAAATCAGAAAAGGAGATTCACAAGAAAGAGCAGATAACTCAGAAACTCTTCTAGCAGAAGAGATGGCCAAAAGGAACAGAACTTTCCAAGAAAGTAATTTAATATCCAGAGAATGCAAAGGGTTCAAACGGAGGAGCTTGTAAAGCCCTCAGAACCAAATTAAGACTCCAAGGAGGAGAAATTGACTTAATGACAGGTTTGATACGAACCAAAGCCTGTACAAAACAATGAATATCAGGAAGAATAGCAATCTTTCTGTGAAAAAGAACAGAAAGAGCAGAGATTTGTCCTTTCAAGGAACTTGCAGACAAACCTTTATCCAAACCATCCTGAAGAAACTGTAAAATTCTAGGGATTCTGAACGAATGCCAGGAGAATTTATGAGATGAACACCAATAAATGTAAGCCTTCCAGACTCGATAATAAATCTTCCTAGACACAGATTTACGAGCCTGTAACATAGTATTAATTACTGAGTCAGAGAAACCTCTATGACTAAGAATCAAGCGTTCAATTTCCATACCTTCAAATTTAATGATTTGAGATCCTGATGGAAAAAAGGGCCTTGAGATAGAAGGTCTGGTCTTAATGGAAGAGTCCAAGGTTGGCAACTGGCCATCCGAATGAGATCCGCATACCAAAACCTGTGAGGCCATGCTGGAGCCACCAGCAGCACAAACGAACGTTCCATTAGAATTTTGGAAATCACTTTTGGAAGAAGAACTAGAGGCGGAAAGATATAGGCAGGATGATAATTCCAAGGAAGTGACAACGCATCCACTGCCTCCGCCTGAGGGTCCCTGGATCTGGACAGATACCTGGGAAGTTTCTTGTTTAGATGAGAGGCCATCAGATCTATTTCTGGAAGACCCCAGATTTGAACAATCTGAAGAAATACCTCTGGGTGAAGGGACCATTTGCCCGGATGTAACGTCTGGCGACTGAGATAATCCGCTTCCCAATTGTCTACACCTGGGATGTGAACCGCAGAAATTAGACAGGAGCTGGATTCCGCCCATACAAGTATCCGAGATACTTCTTTCATAGCCTGAGGACTGTGAGTCCCACCCTGATGATTGACATATGCCACGGTTGTGACATTGTCTGTCTGAAAGCAAATAAACGATTCTCTCTTCAGAAGAGGCCAGGACTGAAGAGCTCTGAAAATCGCACGGAGTTCCAAAATGTTGATTGGTAATCTCACCTCCTGAGATTCCCAAACCCCCTGCGCTGTCAGAGATCCCCATACAGCTCCCCAACCTGTCAGACTCGCATCTGTTGAGATCACAGTCCAGGTTGGGCGAACAAAGGAAGCCCCTTGAACTAAACGATGGTGATCTATCCACCACGTCAGAGAGTGTCGTACATTGGGATTTAAGGATATTAATTGTGATATCTTTGTATAATCCCTGCACCATTGGTTCAGCATACAAAGCTGAAGAGGTCACATGTGAAAACGAGCAAAGGGGATCGCGTCCGATGCAGCAGTCATGAGACCTAGAATTTCCATGCACAAAGCTACCGAAGGGAATGATAGAGACTGATGGTTTCGACAGGCTGAAACTAATTTCAGACGTCTCTTTTCTGTTAGAGACAAGGTCATGGACACTGAATCTATCTGAAAACCCAAAAAGGTTACCTTTGTCTGAGAAATCAATGAACTCTTTGGTAAATTGATCCTCCAACCATGTCTTTGAAGAAACAACACAAGTTGATTCGTGTGAGATTCTGCAGAATGTAAAGACTGAGCAAGTACCAAGATATCGTCCAAATAAGGAAATACCGCAATACCCTGTTCTCTGATTACAGAGAGAAGGGCACCGAGAACCTTTGAAAAGATCCTTGGAGCTGTTGCTAGGCCAAACGGAAGGGCCACAAACTGGTAATGCTTGTCTAGAAAAGAGAATCTCAGAAACTGAAAGTGATCTGGATGAATCGGAATATGAAGATATGCATCCTGTAAATCTATTGTGGACATATAATGCCCTTGCTGAACAAAAGGCAGAAAAGTCCTTATAGTTACCATTTTGAATGTTGGTATCCTTACATAATGATTCAATATCTTTAAATCCAGAACTGGTCTGAAGGAATTCTCCTTCTTTGGTACAATGAATAGATTTGAGTAAAACCCCAGACCCTGTTCCAGAACTGGAACAGGCACAATTACCCCGGCTGACTCTAGATCTGAAACACATTTCAGAAATGCCTGAGCTTTCACTGGTTTTATTGGAATGCGAGAGAGAAAAAATCTCTTCGCAGGTGGCCTTACCTTGAAACCTATTCTGTACCCTTGAGAAACAATGTTCTGAATCCAAAGACTGTGAATCAAATTGATCCAAATGTCTTTGAAAAAAACGTAACCTGCCCCCTACCAGCTGAGCTGGAATGAGGGCCGCACCTTCATGTGGACTTGGAAGCTGGTTTTGACTTTCTAAAAGGCTTGGTTTTATTCCAGATTGGAGAAGGTTTCCAGACAGAAACCGTTCCTTTAGGGGAAGGGTCAGGCTTTTGTTCCTTATTCTGACGAAAGGAACGAAAACGATTAGCAGCCCTGTATTTATCTTTAGATTTTTTGTCCTGAGGCAAAAATGTTCCTTTCCCCCCAGTAACAGTGGAAATAATAGAATCCAACTGGGAACCAAATAATTTATTACCTTGGAAAGAAAGAGCAAGCAAAGTTGATTTGGAAGACATATCTGCATTCCAAGTTTTAAGCCATAAAGCTCTTCTAGCTAAAATAGCTAAAGACATATACCTGACATCAACTCTAATGATATCAAAGATGGCATCACAAATAAAGTTATTAGCATGTTGAAGAAGTTTAACAATGCTATGAGTATTATGGTCTGATACTTGTTGTGCTAAAGCCTCCAACCAAAAAGTGGAAGCAGTGGCAACATCAGCCAAAGAAATAGCAGGTCTAAGAAGATTACCTGAACATAAAAAAGCTTTCCTCAGAAAGGATTCAATCTTCCTATCTAAAGGATCCTTAATGGAAGTACTATCTGCCGTAGGAATAGTAGTACGTTTAGCAAGAGTAGAGATAGCCCCATCAACTTTAGGGATTTTGTCCCAAAACTCTAATCTATCAGATGGCACAGGGTACAATTTCTTAAACCTTTGAGAAGGAGTAAATGAAGTACCCAAATTATTCCATTCCCAAGAAATTACTTCAGAAATAGCATCAGGGACAGGAAAAACTTCTGGAATAACCATAGGAGGTTTAAAAACCGAATTTAAACGCTTAGTAGATTTAGTATCAAGAGGACTAGAATCCTCCATTTCTAAAGCGATTAAAACTTCTTTAAGTAAAGAGCGAATAAACTCCATCTTAAATAAATATGAAGATTTATCAGTGTCAATATCTGAGACAGAATCCTCTGAACCAGAAAAATCCTCATCAGAAACAGACAAATCAGAATTATGACGGTCATTTAAAATTTCATCTGAAAAATGAGAAGTTTTAGAAGACCTTTTACGTTTATTGGAAGGAGGAATAACAGACATAGCCTTCCTAATAGATTTAGAAACAAATTCTCTTATATTAACAGGAACATCCTGAGTATTAGATGTTGAGGGAACAGCAACATGTAATGGTATATTACTAATGGAAATACTATCTGCATTAGAAAGTTTATCATGACATTCATCACAAACTACAGCCGGAGGAACAGTTACCAAAAGTTTACAACAAATACACTTAACTTTGGTAGAACCAGCATCAGGCAGCGTTTTTCCAGAAGTAGATTCTGATCCAGGGTCAATCTGAGACATCTTGCAATATGTAATAGAAAAAACAACATATAAAGCAAAATTATCAAATTCCTTAAATGACAGTTTCAGGAATGGGAAAGAATGCCAATGAATAAGCCTCTAGCAACCAGAAGCAATGAAAAAATGCGACTGAAATAATGTGTAAAAAAGGTGGAGACAAAAACGACGCCCACATTTTTTAGCGCCAAAAAAGACGCCCACATTATTGGCGCCTAAAATCTTTTGGCGCTAAAAAATGTGGGCGTCATTTTTGTCTCCACCTACGCCAACATTTTTGGCGCAAAACGTCAAAAAAATGACATAATCACGAACAACTGAATGACGCCGGAAATGACAACAGAAATTTTTTGCGCCAAAAAAATCCGCGCCAAGAATGACGCAATAAATTGAAGCATTTTCAGCCCCCGCGAGCCTAACAGCCCACAGGGAAAAAAGTCAATTTGAAAACAATTTTTAAGGTAAGAAAAAAAAATTGAATATTCATATGCATTAACCCAAATGTGAAACTGACTGTCTGAAATAAGGAATATTGATCATCCTGAATCAATGCAAATATAAGTTTAAAGACATATATTTAGAACTTTACATATAAAGTGCCCAACCATAGCTTAGAGTGTCACAAAAAATAAGACTTACTTACCCCAGGACACTCATCTACATATAGTAGATAGCCAAACCAGTACTGAAACGAGAATCAGTAGAGGTCATGGTATATAAGAGTATATCGTCGATCTGAAAAGGGAGGTAAGAGATGAATCTCTACGACCGATAACAGAGAACCTATGAAATAGATCCCGTAGAAGGAGATCATTGAATTCAAATAGGCAATACTCTCTTCACATCCCTCTGACATTTACTGCACTCTGAGAAGAAAACCGGGCTCCAGCCTGCTGCGAAGCGCATATCAACGAAGAATCTAGCACAAACTTACTTCACCACCTCCACGGGAGGCAAAGTTTGTAAAACTGAATTGTGGGTGTGGTGAGGGGTGTATTTATAGGCATTTTGAGGTTTGGGAAACTTTGCCCCTCCAGGTAGGAATGTATATCCCATACGTCACTAGCTCATGGACTCTTGCTAATTACATGAAAGAAAGCTACTTGACTTTAACATTCTCTGAATAAGTGGATTTTCAATAATTAATTCAATACATGATGCCTAATTTGATATTATGCATGTGCTTGTCAAATAGACAACTACCAGTCATGGGAGTCAACACATTTTTTAATTGACAGATTATATGGATATTTATTATAATCTGTTAAAAAGATGGTCTTTTATAAAAATAATAAAAGGTTTATTATTCGAAAGAAATTTTTTTTTTGTGTGTTTTTTTTAAAATAAAAAAATAGAAGTGTAATTCATCACAGATGAAAATCTGAAAAAAAACAAAAACAACATTAGTTATTTAATACACACATGTCGTAAAATATTCATTAAATAAAATAAATTTAAAATCATCTTGTGTCTATGCTCTAACTTTTTTTAAATTTTATAAATATATTTTGGAATATTATAAAAAAGAAAAAAATTAATCTATACCTATCCATCAGTTAAAATACCATTATATTGTGTAATCAATATTACATTTAAATATCAGCATTTCAAATTATGCAAAATAATGCATATAACATTAAAAAAATTAAAAATACATATATGTATGCTGAACATAAATGTAATATTTCATGCCCATTCAAATACCTCTATATCAACTATAATATGTATTCCTTTGTCTGATTGTTCATAATTGGATTCTTCTGTATCACAAAGTAGGGGTAATGTATGTAAGCTACAAATATTCTAATATAGGACATGTATCTTTTCAAAATATTTTACATTCTTCTTCCTGTGATTCTTAACTAGCATACATTGGGCAAACCAACCTGGATTATGCATGGTCTTTGAAAGTCAATTCTCTAGAAAACAGTTTATCTTCAATAGGTGTCTTATTCATCATTTCCAAAATAGAGGACTGTGAAATACCATCTAAAAATCAAAAATTTTTGCTAAGTGTCTCCAATAGGATGCATCCACAGCCTTAATCCATCAAATAGTTGCCACTTACCATGTGAACGTGTCTTTGTATGGTTTTCAAGGTCAGCACATTTGAAAGACAATGCCAGACATGATCCCATTGGTATTCTTCACTTTCAATCTTGGATTCTTCACTTTCAGTCTGGGAATTCTTCACTTTCAGTCTTCGAATTCTTCACTTTCAGTCTTCGAATTCTTCACTTTCAGTCTTTAGATGAAGTCATCTCCCTAATTGCAGAAAAAGTGTGAATAAAAATATTAATATAAGTGTGTGAATCAGTTCTGTACCCCTCTCCCACCCCCCATTTCTGAATAAATTTCTGTCACTAGCTTACTAAGCGTGTGTAGCATCTTGTGTTATGTTCTATCAATCAAGTGTGAAGATGAGTCATATTGAGCATAACGAACCTCTAATGTGTGACTTTGAATCTAACTTTGAACCATAGTCATGCTAGAGGATAGTCATGATAGAGGATCCCTTTCTGAGTATTTAAATTTTAAGTAATGTGTAAACTAAATACTAGTTTTGAAAATGTATGCCATATGATGTATTTTTGTGAAAAGTTCCTGCCAGCCACAGTCCATACATTTATACTTACCAGCTGATGTTGTCTTTAAAAACCAGGTGGCAAAGACTCGCTACAGGACCCAATGACCAGAGCATCACCTATATCAATAAATAAAAAAAAAATTATCATTTGATTAACAATCCTAACATGTTTGCACAATTCTCTACTTGTCATTTCCCTAGAGTTCACATCTATTGACAATACTCCAATCTAACTTCTATTATTTACCGTCTGAAGTGGCGGTTGATGATGTCTGCTCTGACATTGAGCCCCTCGTCCCGGAATGGCCCCTCTAGAATAGGATCGTCCTCCTCATCTCTGAGGAGGTTTCGGGGGCACCTGGACAGCCTGCAGAATCCCAGCCCGCTGTGCAATATTATGCAGGACGCTACAGGCTATAACGATCTTAGCCACCTTCTGAGGGCTGTACTGGAGGGCTCCTCCCGACCTGTCAAGGCACCGGAATCTCATTTTGAGGAGCCCAAACATTCTCTCGACCACAGCCCTAGTTCTCTTGTGCACCCTATTTTAGCGCTCCTGAGCCTCATCAGTAGGGTTACGTAAGGGCGTAATGAGCCAAGGCCGGCTCATGTAACCAGAATCACCTCTAAATTATGAACAGAACAAAATTAAAATTTAATACACAAAAATGTAAGTATATTAAACAAATATTTTTGTGTACACGATAATCCAATAACACATGTTTAAAAAAAAATAAAAAAAAATCTAGTTCAATCTTATTCTCTATCTGAGCATTTCAGCTAAGACATGCTACATATGCATATTTCACATAAACCAGACCTTTGCTAAAATACAAACTAAATGGTTAAATTGCATTTTCTATCTGCCCATTTAAGCTAAAACATGCTACATATCTGCTTTGAGCTAAAACTAGACATTTGCTGAAAGAGACAATGACATGGTTAAATTGCATTTGCTATCTGAGCATTTCAGCTAAGACATGCTACATATGCGTATTTCGCATAAACCAGACCTTTGCTAAAATACAAACTAAATGGTTAAATTGCATTTTCTATCTGCCCATTTAAGCTAAAACATGCTACATATCTGCTTTGAGCTAAAACTAGACATTTGCTGAAAGAGACAATGACATGGTTAAATTGCATTTGCTATCTGAGCATTTCAGCTAAGACATGCTACATATGCGTATTTCGCATAAACCAGACCTTTGCTAAAATACAAACTAAATGGTTAAATTGCATTTTCTATCTGCCCATTTAAGCTAAAACATGCTACATATCTGCTTTGAGCTAAAACTAGACATTTGAGGAAAGAGACAATGACATGGTTAAATTGCATTTGCTATCTGAGCATTTCAGCTAAGACATGCTACATATGCGTGTTTCGCATAAACCAGACCTTTGCTAAAATACAAACTAAATGGTTAAATTGCATTTTCTATCTGCCCATTTAAGCTAAAACATGCTACATATCTGCTTTGAGCTAAAACTAGACATACTGCACGTTGAGGCTATGAAAATGTTTGCGATTTCGGAAAGGCAAGTCATCAGCTGGAGCACGCAGCCCAATGTGGGTACAATCAAATCACTCCCAAGACATTGGGCAATTCAGCAATAGCAAAGAATTCCCGCTTCAGGCGCCTCCAATCACCATCATTCTGTGGGAATCCTATGTAATGCTTACTGACACGTACCATGGCGTCCAGAAAGTTATCAAACACCCAGAGAATGTACCTTGAGACAGGCCATGCATGTACATCTCTCCTGATTGAAAACTCCCGGAGGCCAGGACGTATAGACAACTTAGCATCTTAGTGATGCCAGGGACAGCAGTCCTTATTCTTTTTTTTTTTTTTTAATTTTTTATTTATTTACCAAAAGCAAAAATAAATGCCTTACAAATCGGCTTATCTTTCACCTCGCAGGGTATACCAAAACATAAATTTAGCCCAACATTTTAGGCTCACATTTCACCTCGCAGGGTGCTTACATTGATTTTACAGTAGTAGGGTACTAATTCATATAGATTAGGTCTTCACTTATAAATCAGCCTCCTGTATTCAGATGTATTTTTGCCTATCTACTTAGACTCTACCTCCGCAATCATTCAGGTGGCCCTCTAATACTCTGCAACTACAAAGGAAACCCTTCTTGTAGAAAATTTAATATTACAGGGATAGCTGAATTGTCTATCATCTTCCTCAATTCGTATGTCTTACTTTTGGTCTTTTTTTCTTTATGATATACTCTAACTACAAACAATACGGATACATATATATAAATAAAAAATAAAAAAATTATAATTAAAACCAACTCCTCTCCCCCACTTCCCTCCTCCCGAATTATTCATGGTTCTCTTTATACATAATCATGTTGCCAGATTTTGATATTTATTTAACAAAGTTAACTGTTGAAATGTCTGCGAATCCTGAAGTGGAGAGATTATTTGTCTTTGTATATCACATGAATGGGATAATAAAAACTTCTCCCATTTTTTCATCAATGAGTTTATTTTACTCTCCAGGAAGATTAAGTGGTCTTTAAAATCTAGTGTCATTTGAAGTAACATTTCCTTTGCGAATGTAGCTATACTAGGTGCGTTCTTTGCTTTCCAATTTCTGAGAATTAGTTGTCTTGCTACCAAGATAGCTGTGTTAATTAGTTGTTTATTGCAAATTTCTGTCTGTTGTGCAAGAAATATTACTAATTCTAGGCTTAACTTTATTTTAATCGGTATAAATTTGTTTAGCCAATATTCTACCTTACACCAAAAATTATATATTTTAGGACAAGAAAAAAAAGCATGTATCAAATCGGTGTCTAGGGCACTACATCTTGTACATTTAATAGGTTGCACATTCTTCCACCTCGACATCGATCGAGGAGTAAGATATGCTCTGTTTAGTAATTTAATGTGGGATTCTCTGAATGAGATCTCTCGAGAGAAGTCTGTGATCAGGACTAAGCTTTTCCTAAAACGATCTAAATTAATCTCCCTGACATCTTCACACCACTTCGCATGGAGTATTCTAATTTTTGCTTTAGCCTGTAAAGACATAATAGTTCTATGCATGTAAGAAATGGAATGATTCCCTGCACCATAAATTCTAATAAATGTGTCTATGTCTTTCACATTATTTAGGCTTTCCGCTGTTAGATTATTACTATCAATAAAATGTCTTACCTGTAAATACGCATAGAATTGCCTTTTTTCCAACTTAAATTCTTTGGCCAGAATTTCAAAAGGTTTAACAGTCATTGTTTGGTAATCAATTAGCTGGGTGATCCATACTAGTCCTTTCCTAGTCCAATCACTAAATACACTTGATTCCATCCCGCTTATAAAGTCGGGATTCCCCCTAATAGGTAAATACTGTGATATTTTAAAGTTTACTTGCAGCATTTGGCATATTTTTTTCCATGCCACAGTAATGTTTTGAATTGTGTACTTATACTTAGCTTTTTCCATTGGTCTTGAAACTGGATAATGTAATACAGCTTTCAAGGAAAGGGGGGCTATCGCCTTTTCCTCATTTTGGTAATTAGTTACATATTCTGCCCCTGATATCCAATCTAGCGCTATTTTTGCCAGACAGACCAAGTTATATACTTTTAAATTAGGGAGGGCGAATCCGGCATCAGTTGTCAGATGAGCCAGATTTTTAAGTCCTATCCGTGGTTTCCCCTTACCCCAAAAAAACTGTGAACATTCAGAATTAAATTTTTGAATATCTTTAACTCGAATAAACACTGGTATATTTTGCATGAGGAATAGAATTTTTGGGAAAAGCATCATTTTAATAAGTAATACTTTTGCTGATAGAGAGAGTGGGAGCTTAGACCAGGTTTTTAAGGAATCACTACATTTCAGCCAGATAGGTGCATAATTTAAGCTGTACCAGTCGTCTAAATTCTTTGATAGAATAATCCCTAGATATTTAACCTTCCATTCTGCAAGTTTAAACGGGTTATCAAGCAAACTATTTCTTTTTTTAATAATCCACATAATCTCGGATTTCTTTAAGTTGATTTTGTATCCTGAGAATTTACTGAATTCATCAATTATTCTAGTTATCAGTGGTATATTTACTCTGGAATTACAGATATAGAAGAGGATGTCGTCCGCATATAGAGACAAAACATATCTTTTATCACCTGATAAGACACCTTCTAATCTGTTCCTACATCTAATTGCCAGGGGTTCTAATGAAATATTAAAAAGTAATGGTGACAATGGACACCCTTGTCTTGTTCCTTTCTGGAGTGTAACCCCTGGAGAACTCAGGCCATTAACTAATATATAAGAGATAGGGTCCTGATAGAATAATTTGATGAAGTTTGAAAAATTTCCCATTATCCCAAAACTGTTCAATGCTGAGAATAGGTGATCCCAGGTAATACTATCAAAAGCCTTATGGGCATCGACTGTCAGTAGGGCAAAGTCTGAGTCTTGTTTTCTTATTCTTATACGTGGCTCCAGATGAGGTCTAAGAACATCGTAAAGGCCAATGAGCTGTTCGCGATTGAGCCAATACTTGTCATAAACCTCAAAGTTGCTCATGTTTTCCAAGGTGGGTCTTACCCTGTATACACGAGGACCTCGAACCAGACGAGCCCTTTGTCTCTCTTGGAGCCGCCGAGCCTGCCTGATACTATCAACCGCTACTCGGGCAATAGCACCACCAGCAGCGTCTACCAGATCATTGTCATCCATATTTGCCAAGCTTAGCAGCACGAAGCCAAACAGCAGAGCAAACACAGCGCAAGGAGTAACAAGGTATGCAAAAACACAGAAGCGATTTGATACAATGTCGATCACCATGGACACTTTGGCCATGTTGTTTGGGGGATTTATAGTGCAATTAGTCCAATGGTAGTGAGTTTGTAATGATTGCTGATTGTATTCACTTGTTTGTATGTGAGCGGCGTGAATGCTTTCAAAGTGGGCGTTTTTTTTAGGTGTTTGCTGAAATGTTGTTTTCCCCCAATGAATCTCAATGTGAAAGTGTAAAATATCACACATACAGTGCATGTTTGGAATGTTTGTTCATATGCGTAATAAATATTTATTAAACGCGATGTTATAGTAAAAAGCACACGTCCACGCTAACATGAATGAAAGTGCTGCAATATTGTTTGTAAACAATAAAGTAACATCTGCCATCTGTAGTATTGTATATATAAGTGATTAGCGAGATGTCAATATTGTACACGTCCCATTAAAATCGCACTAATACTGAGGAACTTCCGTCTGTCATCTGTAGTATTGTATATATAAGTGATTAGCGAGATGTCAATATTGTACACGTCCCATTAAAATCGCACTAATACTGAGGAACTTCCGTCTGTCATCTGTAGTATTGTATATATAAGTGATTAGCGAGATGTCAATATTGTACACGTCCCATTAAAATCACACTAATACTGAGGAACTTCCGTCTGTCATCTGTAGTATTGTATATATAAGTGATTAGCGAGATGTCAATATTGTACACGTCCCATTAAAATCGCACTAATACTGAGGAACTTCCAGCTGTCATCTGTAGTATTGTATATATAAGTGATTGGCGAGATGTCAATATTGTACGCGTCCCATTAAAATCGCACTAATACTGAAGAACTTCCGGCTGCCATCTGTAGTATTGTATATATAAGTGATTGGCGAGATGTCAATATTGTACGCGTCCCATTAAAATTGCACTAATACTGAAGAACTTCCGGCTGTCATCTGTAGTATTGTATATATAAGTGATTGGCGAGATGTCAATATTGTAGGCGTCCCATTAAAATCACACTAATAATTCTGAACTTCCGTCTGTCATCTGTAGTATTGTATATATAAGTGATTTGCGAGCTGACAATATTTAGTACGCATCCCTTTAAAATCGCCATAATAATGATGTTCCAAACTGTTGTTTACGTATATGTAGTATTGAGTGCTTAAGTTCTGAAAGGGGCGGTACAGTCGTAAAGCTGTAATGTGTATGGTTGAATCTTCTAATGACGTCATCATATTATTAACCTGCCTGTGTAGTTCTGAAATCCTCATTGTGTTGTTGTATTTGACTACATTGTTATTGTGTGCTGATTAAAATATAAATGTGTGCTTTGTGGTTGCGTGATGCGTGTTATGTACATCTACGTATATATTGTGATTGTGTTCCACATATGCTGACTTCTCTAAAGCGGTCTCGAATTGTTGTTCCTTCCCATAAAGTGACAGCTGTAATCTGTTGTAATGATGTTCTTATTGTACGTAATTCCTAATGGTATATTGTGATCGAATCATGATGTTAAAAGTACAGTAAAATCCCTATTTTCTGTTTCGTGATTCATAGAGAGAATGTAATGTGTTTTCCCTCCATCATTTGAATGCACATGTATGAGTGAATGATAAAAGTAAAGTATGTGCATCCATGACTGATCATGTGTTAAGCCTATGTAGATATGCTGTTGCTGCAAGCATATGAGTTGAATAAATGAAATGCAATAATAAAGGTAAACGAGAGGTGTTTCCCATTGTCTACTGTTTGTGAATCCTGAAATGTTTCAATTATTTTTGTGTCCGTTTAAATGTGATGTAATTGTTGAAAATGTTTGTTACTAGTGATGTTGATTTGTAGTTGATGTAATGTAAAAGTATCATACAATTTAATGTTGTTGTGAATTTCCCATAAGTAAACTCCATAAGTCCACCATAGGGAAATAGCCATTTCTTGATCTATTTGTCATAGCTGGGTCTAACGCAGAAAAGCATGAGTTATTTTCCGAATTCTAGCGCTGGTATTTAGAGTTTTTTTGTTTACGCTTTTTGCGTGCGTTAGGGAAATCTGTCTGTCGCGTGCACAAGCACGTCTTCCCCATAGAAGTCAATGGAGGCTCAAAATTTGTGTGTAAATAATATCCAAGACTGGTTTTGAGCGTAACGTGAGTGACGTCATGGTCTTGTGTGAAAAAGTAGCTAAATCGTGCTCATTTCGTAATAAAATAATTCTTTGTGTATGTAATGTGGTGTATATTGTTTGCATTCATCGATGAGTGTATGTTTGTGATAATATTATTATTTAGATGTAGCTATATGAGTGTCTTTTCCCGGCTGTCAATGTAAGTCAATGGCAAAATGGATTTGGGTTGTTTTTTTTTTCTAACACCCGAGATCTCGAAACTTTGATCTTTTCTATTTTGATGAGAAAATATGACATTTGAAAAATAAATATAGTGTAGTGTTTGTATGAGTGTAAGTGTACTTTGTGTAATATTTGTTTTGTGATTCGTGGATGTTTATTTTGTCGGTAGATGTTAACTCCTGGGTTTGAGCTGTCGGTAGAGATTTGTGCGTTTGGATATTTTTGAGTGTCGGTAAGTGAACTCTAAATACCAGCGGGCGGTAAAAACCAGCGTTAGAAGCCCTATACGCTGGTTTTGTCGGCTAACGCAAAACTCTAAATCTAGGCATTGGTGTTCTTAGTTGATAGCTAAACCTAGAAGGTTCATCTGCTCATTTCTTAGACCTTGAAGAGTGCATCTAATCATAATGCATTTTGACCACTGGAGGGCATTATTTTTAGTGTTTCATATAGAAAACATTGAGCTCATGCAGTATAGTTACCCTGGATTGATTAGTGATTGGCTGAAATGCCGGTCTGTCAAAAGAACTGAAATAAGTGGTCATTTTTCTGAGGCATAGATACAAGGTTAATCACAGAAGTAAAACGTGTATTTATCTGAGTCTTTTTTTCTTAACTTGATAATGCGTAATAAAGTGTTTTCTTTGTAACCAACAATAATTAATGTTCTGACTGTCCCTTTAAGCTGTGTTGTTGGCATCCAAACAGTGATATGCCTTCATGTATAATGAGGGTCGGCTCCAAGGGGGGGCATTGATGGGCAATGCCCCCCCAAATGGAATGCTGTGCCCCCTCAAAAAAGCCCCACTGTAACTGCCCCGGGCCCTGGCGATTAACAGCATGCCTGGCTGGCCCTAATCCCCGTTAGACTCAGACGTAATCCCCCTGTCAGACGTGCGGCGACGGAGCTGACTGCTGAGGGGGCGGGTTTATCCCTGCTTCCCTCACTGGCTTATGCGCACTAGAACATCATGCAGTAGATTGAAGGAAGTTCCTCCTGCGCAGCAGCCATCGAGGGAAGCAGCACCTGCAATCAGGTTTCTGGGGCAAGGTAGGTGATATTTTATTTTCGCATATAGCCTTTACAGTAGTGCTCACCTAGAATATATTGGCCAAGCTTACCCAGCCTTAGCTATTGTGTTCCTACTGGTTTGGAAAGATTGGATCCAGCAGACATTAGCTAAACTCGCCTAACGTGTCTGTATTTTATAGACTTTATGACAAGTAACATCGAGGGCCACATTTTGCATTCATTTCCTGACCCAGCCTTATTGTTCAATAGTATTAATTGTCGAACCGTATGATGGGCGGCTTTGTGCTAAAGCTAGGGGGCTTCCTGGAGACTTGAAGGGTCCTCAGAAAGGAACAGCAAGAGATCATTAGCACAGGAAATGCTGACGTGTGGTGCTGGGATAGAACAAGGCATGGCTGGGGTTTTATGATCTGTAATGATTAACTGTTTGTTTTTGCGCAGGTCTTTAAAGGTATCGTTTGTCCAATGTAATATATTCCCATTATGGACCTTATTCACTAACTTTAGCCAAGATTTCCTGTGTGTGCAGACTTCAGAGAATAACACATACTGGTATCAGATAAATAATTCATAAAGCCATCCAGTAAGAAAACAAATATTTCCAGTACCAGTTAAACTATTGACCTGAATTGCTAAATAGCAATACACTGTTCTAAACATAAGTAATAATGCAAAATGTCCCCCCTCACATTTGGGATCATGTCCTGGAAATATATATATGTCTCTTTAATTTATTCACAAACACATATGTTCACACTGTGCTTTTAATTGTACAGTGACTGCACATTATTGTGAATGTTTTAAGGACATTCAACTAAAACAAACTAATCTAAAAGAGCATTAAACATACACTTTCCTGCATAATATGTAGGTCTGCTCTTATTTTGACTCTCATACATGCTTTTGTAATTGTGTGCCCCCTCGTGAAAAAAAATGCCCCCCAATTTCATTCGTTCTGGAGCCAACCCTGTGTATAATTGTAATGGTCATTTTGTTTGAGATTAGGGAAACAGTTTGGACATCACATCACAGAAACCAATCAATGTAATCAACAAGGATAGGTATGTGATGATGTGGTCTCCACACACTTGTAAAATACACTCTGCAAAAAATCTGCCTTCATGGACCAGGTACCATAGAAGCAGATTATATACAGAGTGTGGTCCACAAGTGTAAGAAGACCACATCATCACATATCTGTCCATTACACATTAAATAATAAAAAAAAGAAACTAAAATTACTTCCTCTTCCTTCCCCTTTTCCCACGAGCCTGAGGCTCTGGGGGGCAACTGGCCCCTCCGACGAGTTCTTCTAGGAGATGTTTGTGGAAGAGGGGGAGGATGAGTACTGGGATCACCCGGCTGAGGAGGAGATAGAGGCCGAGGAGGAGAAGATGGTCCAGCAGCAGATGGGGCAACAAATGTTTTTTTCGCCTCCCGGAAGGACCTGCAATATATCCTTAAGAGAATTCAACATCTCTCTTTGGTCTTGGCGAATCTCTCTTTGGTCTCGGCGAATATCATTAATTGCTTCCGTCAGATGGACTCTGCTTTCCACCTGTTCCAATCAGCCAATAGAATGCGAACTCAATCTGATTGGCTGATCCAATCAGCCAATCGGATTGAACTTGAATCTGATTGGCTGATTCCATCAGCCAATCAGAATTTTCCTACCTTAATTCCAATTGGCTGATAGAATCCTATCAGCCAATCGGAATTCGAGGAAAGCCATCTTGGATGACGTCCCTTAAAGGAACCTTCATTCTTCAGTTGGACGTCGGAAGAAGAGGATGGATCCTCGCTGGAGGTCTTCAAGATGGAGCCGTTCGTCATCGGATGAAGAAAGAAGATGCCGCTTGGATCAAGATGGTTGCCGGTCCGGATCTCCTCTTCTTCCCGGATAGGATGAAGACTTTGGAGCCTCTTCTGGACCTCTTCAGCCGCCGCTTGATAGAAGACTTCAGCCGGATTATGGATCGCCAGCCCCCGCTTGGGCTTGGATGAAGACTTCGGAGGCTTGGATCAAGACTTCGGAGGACGGATCGGTGAACCTGGCATGGTGAAGATAAGGTAGGAAGATCTTCAGGGGCTTAGTGTTAGGTTTATTTAAGGGGGGTTTGGGTTAGATTAGGGGTATGTGGGTGGTGGGTTGTAATGTTGGGGGGGTATTGTATGTTTTTTTTTACAGGCAAAAGAGCTGAATTATTTGGGGCATGCCCCGCAAATGGCCCTTATCAGGGCTGGTAAGGTAAAAGAGCTTTGAACTTTTTTAATTTAGAATAGGGTAGGGCATTTTTTTTATTTTGGGGGTCTTTGTTATTTTATTTTATTTATTTATTTTATTAGGGGGCTTAGAGTAGGTGTAATTAGTTTAAAATTGTTGTAATATTTTTCTAATGTTTGTAAATATTTTTTTATTTTTTGTAACTTAGTTCTTTTTTATTTTTTGTACTTTAGTTAGTTTATTTAATTGTAGTTATTTGTAGGTATTGTATTTAATTAATTTATTGATAGTGTAGTGTTAGGTTTAATTGTAACTTAGGTTAGGATTTATTTTACAGGTAATTTTGTAATTATTTTAACTAGGTAGCTATTAAATAGTTATTAACTATTTAATAGCTATTGTACCTGGTTAAAATAAATACAAAGTTGCCTGTAAAATAAATATTAATCCTAAAATAGCTACAATATAATTATTCGTTATATTGTAGCTATATTAGGGTTTATTTTACAGGTAAGTATTTAGTTTAAAATAGGAATAATTTATTTAATAATAGTTAATTTATTTCGTTAGATTTAAATTATATTTAACTTAGGGGGGTGTTAGTGTTAGGGTTAGACTTAGCTTTAGGGGTTAATACATTTATTATAGTAGCGGTGAGGTGCGGTCGGCAGATTAGGGGTTAATTATTGTAGGTAGCTGGAGGCGACGTTGTGGGGGGCAGATTAGGGGTTAATAAATATAATATAGGGGTCGGCGGTGTTAGGGGCAGCAGATTAGGGGTACATAAGGATAACGTAGGTGGCGGCGCTGTGCGGTCGGCAGATTAGGGGTTAATTATTGTAGGTAGCTGGCGGCGACGTTGGGGTTGGGCAGATTAGGGGTTAATAAATATAATATAGGGGTCGGCGGTGTTAGGGGCAGCAGATTAGGGGTACATAAGGATAACGTAGGTGGCGGCGCTGTGCGGTCGGCAGATTAGGGGTTAATTATTGTAGGTAGCTGGCGGCGACGTTGTGGGGGGCAGATTAGGGGTTAATAAATATAATATAGGGGTCAGCGGTGTTAGGGGCAGCAGATTAGGGGTACATAAGTATAACGTAGGTGGCGGCGGTGTGCGGTCGGCAGATTAGGGGTTAAAAAAATTTAATCGAGTGGCGGCGATGTGGAGGGGCCTCGGTTTAGGGGTACATAGGTAGTTTATGGGTGTTAGTGTACTGTAGAGCACAGTAGTTAAGAGCTTTATGAACCGGCGTTAGCCCAAAAAGCTCTTAACTCCTGTTTTTTTCTGCGGCTGGAGTCTTGTCGTTAGATTTCTAACGCTCACTTCAGCCAAGACTCTAAATACCGGCGTTAGAAAGATCCCATTGAAAAGATAGGCTACGCAAATGGCGTAGGGGGATCTGCGGTATGGAAAAGTCGCGTGCTGGAAAGTGAGCGTTAGACTGACTCTAAATACCAGCGGTAGCCCAAAACCAGCGTTAGGAGCCTCTAACGCTGGTTTTGACGGCTAACGCCAAACTCTAAATCTAGGCGATTGTAAGCAGAAATAACAAATGCGATTTCCGCATTTTCCAAACCGTGTTTGTGATATCTATATGGTCAATCTGAATGTGTTTTTTTGTTTGTTTTCAGTCTGATTAAATGCACACCTAACCTGTAGACTAGATACTAATGTGATGGCTTTTCGTGAAATGCAACTTTCGCAAGGGAATTGTGAATGCATTTACGTAATAATGTCTAAAAAAGCGTAATTGCGTTAATCATATCCTTAAATACATTATTTTTGATGTAAAGAGATAATTAAATGAGCTTACCATCAGATGAGAGTGGCAGGTTCCCGGTATCAACTCCTCCAATACCGACTATGGCCACCTCGGAGATGTTGAGACGCAGCATTTCCTCCCACGATATACCACGATCATTTCAGGCCCGCCACCGGTCCCTGTTAGGTATTGGTTCTCCCTTGAGATCTTTCTTTTTAGTTCCAGTTTGCAGTCCCGGTAGCGATGCTGTATGCACTTGACATCCCTGTTATGGACCCCCACTGCATTAACGGCATCCCTGATCTCCAGCCATAGTTTCCTCTTCTCCTTAGGGGTGGCCTTCTGAGCCTGCAGCCTCCTAGCCCTCTTCATATAAGCCTCTATGAGGGCCTCCTTCTCCTCCATGGTATATCTTGCCTCCCTAGTCAGCTTGGCTTTCCCCTGTGATGTGAACCTCTCTTTCCTGGACTGTGAAGCTCTACACTGCACCCCACTGGACCCAGCCACTTGTTCATCTTCAACAAAGTGGCCGGGTCCACCCACCGCTTCCTCTCCCCCTTCCTGACCCGTTCCCCTCCCTCTTTCCTGACTAACCTCCTGCCTGACCTCCTCTACAACCTCTTCTATAAGCTGCTGCTTAACCAGCTCTAATAGCTGCGGGCTAATCTGCCCCCTATCCCCCCCTCCCGACATAGTGAAACAAAATGTGAATGTGCCCAAATGAAAGGGTTCAAAATAAATAACAAACCGTAAAAAGTGCTCAAAGTGTGAAAGGGATATTAATAAAAGAGGGTAAGGGGTATTAACCCGAGAAAAATGTCTAAAAAGACTACAATGAGGATATGTAAACAAAATCTAACTATGGGATGGGTATGTGCTTACAGGGAATGGGGTATGGGCTTACAGGGAATGGGATATGGGCTTACAGGGAATGGGATATGGGGTGTAGTATGAGAGGGGATGGGGTATGGAGTGTATGTAGTGTTATTGATAAGTGTATGTATGTATTGAATGTGTTTGTGTGTAAATGTGTTAATATAAGTATTCTGAAAAACCACACGCACACTCACACAAACAAACTGTCGCTCACTAACGCTCTCTCACCAGTGGAGGCTCCTCCATATGTTCACAACCGCACGTGCCCCCCTGGAAAAAAAAAGAAAAAAAGAAAGAAAATAATTTTTTTAGCTGAATAAATATAATTTCTCCAATAGCCCCCTATTGGAAAATATTATATGTATTTAGCCAAAAAAGGTTCCAGTCTACTGTCAAGTTTCATAATAATAATAGAAAATCCTTTTATCTACCTCTATACCTCCTCTACCGCACGTGCAGTAGAGGATGTATAGGCTGCTATATCCCTTTGCATATTTTTCTATGTGACTGCTGCTCCACCCATAACACAGCCTATACCCTTGCTAACCGCACACTTTTCAGTGTGCGAGTCTGGTCATTGCTATGGGCGGGCAGCAGGGGGAGCACTTTTTTTAATGCTTCCTTTTTCTTTTTTTTATGACGCTCAGAGGCAGTATCCTACAGGAGAGGGTTGTGTGCTCCGTGTAAGCCCATGGCAGGTATGAGAAAATGTAAGGATATACAACTGTGCATGCACCAATGCCTATATCTAGAGCAGGAGTTTGCATTGGTGCCTGCATGGCCATGTAACCCTCCCCTGCTTCTGCTTGTTGTGTTAGTACTATGTAGTCTGGCCGGGAGTTAAGCTACTCAGTGATTGATCCGGTACCAGAAGCAGAGGGGAAGCTATCGTTACAATTAATATTTAGTGATATCAGTGTATTTATGACATTGCTGCAGTTCATGGGTTATTGGATGCCTACAGCCCTGCTAGACTCTGCTGAAACCCTGTGAGATCCGTTCCTTCAGTGTAGAAGTCAGAGCACCAGGAGGTTTCAGAGCTAGAGAAGCAGCCTAGTATGGAGGTAAGAGCTTATTGCAGTCTATCAGGCATGTAGGCATCCAATAACCCGTAAGCTGTAATAGTGTGGCTAGGAGAGTAATCCCTCAGCTGCTGCTTGATGCACAACACAGACAGAACCAAGCAGATCCGGAGATACCAGTATCTGTAGTATTAATAATAGGCAGTTGAGCACTGACTACTTGTAAGATGCTTGCTATATGATTTGATCGGTCCACAGACAGTGTAAATCTGCTCTGATCAGCCCAGCTCTTGCCCTGTCACTCCTGCTGCAGCAGCTGCTGCTGCTGATCCCTCAACTCACTCTGGGACCTGGCTCAGCTCACACTCCACAAACAGAGCATGTATTAGGAATAAATGTAGTATCTGACACAGTACAGTTTATATCATCATGCATGCACATATAAATGAATTAAGTTTATGCAGTATAATAGAGTAATCTGGAGAAACAATGGGTGTACTGTACACACTATGGGCCCGATCCGATATGCAGCGTCGCCCGCAAAAGCCGGCGACGCCAAAATTTGCGCTGGTTTGGTATCCTATATACGACGTAACCTAGAAGTTACGCCCGTATATTTCTGCCGTCGCCCATAGTCTTTTGGGCCATAGGCAGGTATAACAAACCTGCGCAGTTTGGTATCCAATATACAGCGTAAGGACTTACGTGGCGAAAATGGAGAAATCTTACTCCATTTTCACCTCGCCACAAAATGCAGCCGTAGTAAGCCTTACGCTGTCTATTGGAGCCCCGTAACTCCCTAAACTAGCTGCAAAATAAACCTAACACCTAACGTATGCGCAATGTCTACCTGTCAACCGCGATCCCCCGCTGCAATCCCTAATAAAGTATTTAACCCCTAAACTGCCGCACACGGACCCCGCCGCCACCTACATTAAAAGTATAACCCCCTAATGTGATCCCCCTACACCGTTGCAAGCTACATTACATACCCCTAATGTGAGTCCCTTACACCGCCACCATCTACCTTATCTACCCCCTAAAGTGAGCACCTACCCCGCCGCCATCTATCTTACCTACCCCCTAAAGTGAGCCCCCTACCCCGCCGCCATCTATCTTACCTACCCCCTAAAGTGAGCCCCTACCCCGCCGCCATCTATTTTTAAAATATTAACCCCTAATTTAATCCCCCTACACCACCACCAGCTATATTAACTATATTAACCCTAATTATATTAGGGTTAATATAGTTAATATAGTTATTATATTATATATATTAACCCTAATTATATTAGGGTTAATATAGGTAATATCGTTATTATAATATATATATATTAAGTATAATAACCCTATCTAACGCTAACACCCCTAACTAAATTCTTATTAAAATAGATCTAATTAATATTAATATTATTAATTAAAATATTCCTATTTAAATCTAAATACTTACCTATAAAATAAACCCTAAGATAGCTACAATGTAATTAATAATTACATTGTAGCTATTTTAGGGTTTATATTTATTTTACAGGTAACTTGGTATTTATTTTAACTAGGTACAATAGCTATTAAATAGTTAATAACTATTTAATAGCTACCTAGTTAAAATAATTACCAATTTACCTGTAAAATAAATCCTACTTACAAATACACCTACACTATCAATAAATTAAATAAACTACAAATATCTAAACTAAAATACAATAAAATAATCTAAACTAAATTACAAAAAAAACAAAAAAACAAGATTTTTAAGCTAATTACACCTATTCTAAGCCCCCTAATAAAATAATAAAGCCCCCCAAAATAACAAAATGTCCCTGCCCTATTCTAAATTAAAAAAGTTCAAAACTCTTTTACCTTACCAGCCCTTAAAAGGGCCTTTTGCGGGGCATGCCCCAAAGAATTATGCTCTTTTGCATTTCAATAAATATACAATACCCCCCCCAACATTACAACCCACCACCCATATACCCCTATTCTAAACCCACCCAAACACCCCTTAAAAAAACCTAACACTACCCCCCTGAAGATCTCCCTACCTTGTCTTCACCCAGCCGGGCAGAACTCTTCATCCGATCCGGGCGATGTCCAATCAAGCGGCAGTGAAGTCTTCTTCCATCCGGGCGATGTCTTCAATCAAGCGGCAGTGAAGTCTTCTTCCATCCGGCTATGTCTTCAAGCAAAGCAACTTCTTCAATCTTCTTTCTTCGCTCCTCCGCCGCGGAGCATCTATCCGGCACGAAGACTAAACGAGGAATGAGGTACCTTTAAATGATGTCATCCAAGATGGCGTCCGTCGAATTCCGATTGGCTGATAGGATTCTATCAGCCAATCGGAATTAAGGTAGAAAAATTTGATTGGCCGATTGAATCAGCCAATCAGATTCAAGTTCAATCCGATTGGCTGATTGGTTCAGCCAATCGGATTGAACTTGAATCTGATTGGCTGATTCAATCAGCCAATCAGATTTTTCTACCTTAATTCGGATTGGCTGATAGAATCCTATCAGCCAATCGGAATTCGACGGACGCCATCTTGGATGATGTCATTTAAAGGTACCTCATTCCTCGTTTAGTCTTCGTGCCGGATGGATGCTCCGCGGCGGAGGAGCGAAGAAAGAAGATTGAAGATGCCGCTTTGCTTGAAGACATAGCCGGATGGAAGAAGACATCGCCGGATGGAAGAAGACTTCACTGCCGCTTGATTGAAGACATCGCCCGGATGGAAGAAGACTTCACTGCCGCTTGATTGGACATCGCCCGGATCGGATGAAGAGTTCTGCCCGGCTGGGTGAAGACAAGGTAGGGAGATCTTCAGGGGGGTAGTGTTAGGTTTTTTTAAGGGGGGTTTGGGTGGGTTTAGAATAGGGGTATGTGGGTGGTGGGTTGTAATGTTGGGGGGGGGGTATTGTATATTTATTGAAATGCAAAAGAGCAGAATTCTTTGGGGCATGCCCCGCAAAAGGCCCTTTTAAGTGCTGGTAAGGTAAAAGAGCTTTGAACTTTTTTAATTTAGAATAGGGCAGGGAAATTTTTTTATTTTGGGGGGATTTATTATTTTATTAGGGGGCTTAGAATAGGTGTAAGGTAGGAAAATTCTGATTGGCTGATGGAATCAGCCAATCAGATTGAGCTCGCATTCTATTGGCTGATCGGAACAGCCAATAGAATGCGAGCTCAATCTGATTGGCTGATCGGATCAGCCAATCGGATTGAACTTGATTCTGATTGGCTGATTCCATCAGCCAATCAGAATTTTCCAACCTTAATTCCGATTGGCTGATAGAATCCTATCAGCCAATCGGAATTCGACGGACGCCATCTTGGATGACGTCATTTAAAGGAACCGTCATTCGGCGAGTAGGCATCGGTAGAAGAGGTTGGATCCGCGTCGGCTGGAAGATGATGGCTCCGGAAGAAAGAAGATTGAAGATGCCGTTGATAGAAGACTTCAGCCGGATCATGGACCTCTTCAGCTCCCGCTTGGATGAAGACTTCAGCCGGATCATGGACATCTTCAGCCCCCCGCTTGGGCTTGGATCAAGACATCGGAGCCAGGACGGATTGGTGTGATACCCGGCGAGGTGAAGATAAGGTAGGAAGATCTTCAGGGGCTTAGTGTTAGGTTTTTTTAAGGGGGGTTTGGGTGGGTTTAGAATAGGGGTATATGGGTGGTGGGTTGTAATGTTGGGGGGGGTATTGTATATTTATTGAAATGCAAAAGAGCATAATTCTTTGGGGCATGCCCCGCAAAAGGCCCTTTTAAGGGCTGGTAAGGTAAAAGAGTTTTGAACTTTTTTAATTTAGAATAGGGCAGGGAAATTTTTTTATTTTGGGGGGCTTTATTATTTTATTAGGGGGCTTAGAATAGGTGTAATTAGCTTAAAAATCTTGTAATATTTTTTTTATTTTTTGTAATTTAGTGTTTGTTTTTTTTGTAATTTAGTTTAGATTATTTTATTGTAATTTAGTTTATATATTTGTAGTTTATTTAATTTATTGGTAGTGTAGGTGTATTTGTAACTTAGGTTAGGATTTATTTTACAGGTAAATTGGTAATTATTTTAACTAGGTAGCTATTAAATAGTTATTAACTATTTAATAGTTATTGTACCTAGTTAAAATAAATACCAAGTTACCTGTAAAATAAATATAAACCCTAAAATAGCTACAATGTAATTATTAATTACATTGTAGCTATCTTAGGCCTAGATTTAGAGTTTGGCGGTAGCCGTCAAAACCAGCGTTAGAGGCTCCTAATGCTGGTTTTTACAGCCCGCTGGTATTTGGAGTCAGTCAGGAAAGGGTCTAACGCTCACTTTGCAGCCGCGACTTTTCCATACCGCAGATCCCCCTACGCCATTTGCGTATCCTATCTTTTCAATGGGATCTTTCTAACGCCGGTATTTAGAGCCGTGGCTGAAGTGAGCGTTAGAAATCTAACGACAAAACTCCAGCCGCAAAAAAAAGTCAGTAGTTAAGAGCTTTCTAGGCTAACGCCGGTTTATAAAGCTCTTAACTACTGTGTTCTACAGTACACTAACACCCATAAACTACCTATGTACCCCTAAACCGAGGTCCCCCCACATCGCCGCCACTCGATTAAAATTTTTTAACCCCTAATCTGCCGCTCCGTACACCGCCGCCAGCTACATTATCCCTATGTACCCCTAATCTGCTGCCCCTAACACCGCCGACCCCTATATTATATTTATTAACCCTTAATCTGCCGCCCCCAACGTCACCTCCACCTACCTACAATTATTAACCCCTAATCTGCCGACCGGATCTCACCACTACTATAATAAATGTATTAACCCCTAAAGCTAAGTCTAACCCTAACCCTAACACCCCCCTAACTTAAATATAATTTAAATCTAACGAAATAAATTAACTCTTATTAAATAAATTATTCCTATTTAAAGCTAAATACTTACCTGTAAAATAAACCCTAATATAGCTACAATATAAATAATAATTATATTGTAGCTATTTTAGGATTAATATTTATTTTACAGGCAACTTTGTAATTATTTTAACCAGGTACAATAGCTATTAAATAGTTAATAACTATTAAATAGTTACCTAGTTAAAATAATTACAAAATTACCTGTAAAATAAATCCTAACCTATGTTACAATTAAACCTAACACTACACTATCAATAAATTAATTAAATAAACTACCTACAATTATCTACAATTAAACCTAACACTACACTATCCATAAATTAATTAAATACAATATCTACAAATAAATACAATGAAATAAACTAACTAAAGTACAAAAAATAAAAAAGAACTAAGTTACAAAAAATAAAATAATATTTACAAACATTAGAAAAAAATTACAACAATTTTAAACTAATTACACCTACTCTAAGCCCCCTAATAAAATGACAAAGACCCCCAAAATAAAAAAATGCCCTACCCTATTCTAAATTAAAAAAGTTCAAAGCTCTTTTACCTTACCAGCCCTGAAAAGGGCCCTTTGCGGGGCATGCCCCAAAGAATTCAGCTCTTTTGCCTGTAAAAAAAACACATACAATACCCCCCCAACATTACAACCCACCACCCACATACCCCTAATCTAACCCAAACCCCCCTTAAATAAACCTAACACTAAGCCCCTGAAGATCTTCCTACCTTATCTTCACCTCGCCGGGTATCACACTGATTCGTCCTGGCTCCGATGTCTTGATCCAAGCCCAAGCGGGGGGCTGAAGATGTCCATGATCCGGCTGAAGTCTTCATCCAAGCGGGAGCTGAAGAGGTCCATGATCCGGCTGAAGTCTTCTATCAACGGCATCTTCAATCTTCTTTCTTCCGGAGCCATCATCTTCCAGCCGACGCGGATCCAACCTCTTCTACCGACGCCTACTCGACGAATGACGGTTCCTTTAAATGACGTCATCCAAGATGGCGTCCGTCGAATTCCGATTGGCTGATAGGATTCTATCAGCCAATCGGAATTAAGGTAGGAAAATTCTGATTGGCTGATGGAATCAGCCAATCAGAATCAAGTTCAATCCGATTGGCTGATCCGATCAGCCAATCAGATTGAGCTCGCATTCTATTGGCTGTTCCAATCAGCCAATAGAATGCGAGCTCAATCTGATTGGCTGATTCCATCAGCCAATCAGAATTTTCCTACCTTAATTCCGATTGGCTGATAGAATCCTATCAGCCAATCGGAATTTGACGGACGCCATCTTGGATGACGTCATTTAAAGGAACCGTCATTCGGCGAGTAGGCGTCGGTAGAAGAGGATGTTCCGCGTCGGCTGGAAGATGATGGCTCCGGAAGAAAGAAGATTGAAGATGCTGCTTCATAGAAGACTTCATCCCGATTATGGACTTCTTCAGCGCCCGCTTGGATCAAGACTTCAGCCCGAGGATGGACGTCACTCTTCAGCCCCCCGCTTGGGCTTGGATCAAGACATCGGAGGCTCTTCTGGACAGATCGGGACCCGGTGAGGTGAAGACAAGGTAGGGAGATCTTCAGGGCTTAGTGTTAGGTTTATTTAAGGGGGGTTTGGGTTAGATTAGGGGTATGTGGGTGGTGGGTTGTAATGTTGGGGGGGGTATTGTATGTTTTTTTTTTTACAGGCAAAAGAGCTGAATTCTTTGGGGCATGCCCCGCAAAGGGCCCTTTTCAGGGCTGGTAAGGTAAAAGAGCTTTTCTATTTTAATTTTAGAATAGGGTAGGGCATTTTTTTATTTTGGGGGGCTTTGTTATTTTATTAGGGGGCTTAGAGTAGGTGTAATTAGTTTAAAATTGTTGTAATATTTTTCTAATGTTTGAAAATATTTTTTTTATTTTTTGTAACTTAGTTCTTTTTTATTTTTTGTACTTTAGTTAGTTTATTTAATTGTATTTATTTGTAGGTATTGTATTTAATTTATTTATTGATAGTGTAGTGTTAGGTTTAATTGTAACTTAGGTTAGGATTTATTTTACAGGTAATTTTGTAATTATTTTAACTAGGTAAATATTAAATAGTTATTAACTATTTAATAGCTATTGTACCTGGTTAAAATAAATACAAAGTTGCCTGTAAAATAAATATTAATCCTAAAATAGCTACAATATAATTATAATTTATATTGTAGCTATATTAGGGTTTATTTTACAGGTAAGTATTTAGATTTAAATAGGAATAATTTATTTAATAAGAGTTAATTTATTTTGTTAGAATAAAATTATATTTAACTTAGGGGGGTGTTAGGGTTAGGGTTAGAATTAGCTTTAGGGGTTAAAAAATTTATTAGAGTAGCGGTGAGCTCCGATCGGCAGATTAGGGGTTAATGTTTGAAGTTAGGTGTCGGTGATTTTAGGGAGGGCAGATTAGGGGTTAATACTATTTATTATAGGTTTATTGAGGTGGGAGTGAGGCAGATTAGGGGTTAATAACTTTATTATAGTAGCGGTGCGGTCCGCTCGGCAGATTAGGGGTTAATAAGTGTAGGCAGGTGGAGGCGACATTGAGGGGGGCAGATTAGTGGTTAATATAGTTAATATATATAATATAATAACTATATTAACTATATTAACCCTAATATAATTAGGGTTAATATAGTTAATATAGCTGGCGGCGGTGTAGGGGGATTAAATTAGGGGTTAATATTTTAAAAATAGATGGCTGTGGGGTAGGGGGCTCACTTTAGGGGGTAGGTAAGATAGATGGCGGTGGGGTAGGGGGCTCACTTTAGGGGGTAGGTAAGATAGATGGCGGCGGGGTAGGGGCTCACATTAGGGGGTTATAGATTTAATATAGCTGGTGGCGGGGTCCGGGAGCGGCGGTTTAGGGGTTAATACATTTATTGTTAGGATAGTGAGGGGGGATAGCGGATAGAGGGTTAGACATGTCGGGCTATGTTTGGGAGGCGTGTTAGACAGTACGGGGGATTTTATAACTTTAGTCAGGTTTTGTAGGCGCCGGCAGTTTCTAAATTGCCGTAAGTCACTGGCGACTCCAGAAATTTGTACTTACGCAGATTTCTGGACATCGCTGGTTTGTCAGACTTACAGCACTTTAGCCTCTGACGGCGCCGTATATAGGATAGCTCGAGTTGCGAGCTGAAACTGCGGGCAGCGGGGGTTCCCTCGCTTGCGCTACAAACTACAATCTTTATCGGATTGCGCCCTATAGAGGCAGCTTCCATACAGTTACACTAAATTTTAATAGTTCCCCCCCCCAAGCAGTATTGATAGGAGGAAATCCTCTCAGAGAGCAGAGTACTACACAATCTCATCTGCAGCAATCCCCTCCCCCTTCTCTCTGGCTGAGAGAGCAGTGCTGAATGTTTCACAGCAGCTGATTTAAACAAACTGTCTCTGAACTCCAAGGATAGAGGTAAGAGGATCCAGAGCAGTTATCTCTTATTATTAATGTTATCTGCTTCTCTGATGTGCAGATAAGTGCTGTCAGCCTCCCTCTCTGCAGCTGAGAGCTTACAAAATTAAACAGTTTATTTAATCCATTTGTTCCTTAATACCAGAGCCGTCTTTAATATTGACTGGACCCTGGGCGAAAATTTTCTTGCCCCCCCCCCCCCCGCTCTCCACCCCAACATCCCAAAAAACAACTAAATCAATTTTTTTTTAATTATTAGCCCAGCAGTGGATTATCCACTGCTGAGCTAATCATTTAAAAAAAAAAAAAAAAATTGCAATATGTGAAACTGGACTTAAGCAGTACTAATAAGTAAATAAATACATAAATTCCTCCACTGTGGATTCATTTAATATTCTTTTGAATGTGATTCTAGTGTGAGGTTAGCTGCTTAAAGATATTTAGAGCAGCCAACCGGAGCAAAACAAGCTAAAGACTGAGGAGGAAGCATGGAGGTGCAGACAAATATAAGTTTACTGACTGGAACAGCAGAACTACTATGGGAAGCTGTAAAATCTGAAAGAGAAAAATAAAAACTATAAAAATAAACCTTACATTAATGTGTGAAGTATCAGCATGATACTATGCATCAGCCACAGCAGCACATGTCACTTCTTTGCTAGGAACAAGTTCCCTCTCACCTTGCACTAGACAATGCTGCATGGGGAGGGGTGTGTGTACACTCACTTATTCTTCCCACTGACACCTTTCTACAAAGCACTGTTCCCCTTACAAACTTCAGTTAGTTGATCTTAGGGCCACAGCAGAAAGAGCAGGACAAAGGGGACCAGCAGACTGGATGCTGTCTGTCCAAGGCTGCATGGATACAGTGTGAGATGAGTCACACAGCCTCAAGACTGAAGAGAGCAGTGTATGCAGTTGCACAGATGCTCAAATCCTCACGTGCTTGCTGCTCCAGCTTTCTGCTGCATGCACATACAGTCAGCCCTACCCAGAAACAATCCCCACCACCAGAGCAGTGACCTGGTAACAGTGGTAACCCCAGTAGGACATTTTATGATGCAGTGGGAATGGCTGGATACCGAGTTAGGGCTTTGCATTCAGTGCTGCACAGTGCACATCTAAAACAGCACATGGCAATAGCTTGGCATATCACATGACACCGGCACGGTCTGGCACAGTTTAAAAAAATATATATATAAGCAGAGTACTTTTGACTGTGACAATATTAGGACTGAATGTGTGTGTTCCCCATGTCACATCAGCAGTCTGGTATGAACCATAAAAAAAATAAAAAAAAATGTGTTTTTTTTTTGTTTTTTTTAGGACTCTTGGGCCCCTCAACAGAAACTGGGCCCTGGGCAGCTGCCCCTTTTGCCCTGTGTTAAAGACGGTCCTGCTTAATACCTTATTATTTGTGTGTAAAATGTGACAGCAGTAATACCACTTCCTAATCATACTCATTAATTAATATCTGTTTAGGTTAGGTACACACAAAAACCTTAGAAAAATACCACAAACACTCACACACACCTATATATATATATATATATATATATATATATGTATATATATATATATATATATATATCAGTGACGTGCAGTGAGGTCAGAGGCTGGTGAGGCACTAGATATGATACGACAGAGAAACACATGTACAGAGGGCCGCAAGTACCCCCAACAGGGCAGGTTTAAATGATAGCTGAACCAGTGCACAGGTGACATAATCAGGTGATGGGTGAGAGCAAGTTAGTAACCACTGAGTTACTGATTAGCTGATTACTTCACCTGTGCACTGATTCAGCTTTAATGAAAACCTGGCCTGTTGGGGGTACTTGAGGACCATTGTTGAGAAACACTGCACTAAAGCACCAGCTCATCGGAAATGTATTGATTACCTGGAGAATAAAGCACACATACTCTGCTCACTGACACCCACACACACACTTTGCTCACATACACACTCACACAATTCTGTGGCACAGTGCCAGTTACTAAGCAATTAGAATGATACACAATCTCTTCTCTACTCACTACTGTATTGTAAAAGTTATCAATACTGCCAACACAGCTGCTGCTGCAATATGTGTTCAAGAAACGCACGTGCACATCCCACTTAGGTATGCTCTTCAACAAAGGACACCAAAGGATACCAAAAGAATTAAGTACATAATAAAAGTAAAATAGAAAGTTTATTTATTTATTTTTTGTGTCCAATTTCTATCTGAATGATGGAAATGTAATTATGACTTCCATGTTCCTTTCAAAAACGAATTTGATTTGCTGACATGGGGCCAGTAACAGTTGATGCTAATTCTCAAAATATAAATAACTAGAAAAGTCTATTAAAATAGCATGCTCTACATCAATAAAAGTTTAATTTTAAATGTCTCCTTTTGACTATGTGTTTAACCAGTTAATTTACAGTAGCATTATTTCTAAAAACATTTAATTGCAATAATTACATATATTTTTTAAATGACTCATCTCAACACAATGCAACAGCTTTCAAATGATGTGTGAATTACAAGTTAACAGCAGTCTTTAAATAAATGGAGACACAGAGAAAAATAAAAAAATAGATACTGCATCCTCTGGCTGAACAGACATAACATATATGGAGTTTGTACCTAATTAAATCAAATAACCATGAAAAAAGGGAGGCTTAGCAATATTCAATGTCAAAAACAGAATTTATGCTTACCTGATAAATTACTTTCTCTTGCGGTGTATCCAGTCCACGGATTCATCCTTTACTTGTGGGATATTCTCATTCCCTACAGGAAGTGGCAAAGAGAGCACACAGCAGAGCTGTCCATATAGCTCCCCCTCTAGCTCCACCCCCCAGTCATTCGACCAAAGGTTAGGAAGAAAAAGGAGAAACCATAGGGTGCAGTGGTGACTGTAGTTTAAATAAAAAATTTTACCTGACTTAAATGCCAGGGCGGGCCGTGGACTGGATACACCGCAAGAGAAAGTAATTTATCAGGTAAGCATAAATTTTGTTTTCTCTTGCAAGGTGTATCCAGTCCACGGATTCATCCTTTACTTGTGGGATACCAATACCAAAGTTTTAGGACACGGATGAAGGGAGGGAACAAGACAGGTACCTTAAATGGAAGGCACCACTGCTTGCAAAACCTTTCTCCCAAAAATAGCCTCCGAAGAAGCAAAAGTATCGAATTTGTAAAATTTGGAAAAAGTATGCAGTGAAGACCAAGTCGCTGCCTTACAAATCTGTTTAACAGAAGCCTCATTTTTGAAAGCCTCATTTTTGAAAGCCCATGCTCTCGTAGAATGAGCAGTAATTGTTTCAGGAGGCTGCTGGCCGGCAGTCTCATAGGCCAAACGGATGATGCTTTTCAGCCAAAAGGAAAGAGAGGTAGCAGTCGCTTTCTGACCTCTCCTCTTACCAGAATAGATAACAAACAAGGAGGATGTTTGTCTGAAATCCTTAGTTGCTTGTAAATAGAACTTTAAAGCACGAACTACATCAAGATTGTGTAACAGACGTTCCTTCTTCGAAGAAGGATTAGGACACAGAGAAGGAACAACTATTTCCTGGTTAATATTCTTATTAGAAACAACTTTAGGAAGAAAACCAGGCTTGGTACGCAAAATTACCTTATCTGCATGGAACACCAGGTAAGGTGAATCACACTGCAAGGCAGATAATTCTGAAACTCTTCGAGCAGAAGAGATAGCTACCAGAAACAAAACTTTCCAAGATAACAACTTAATGTCTATGGAATATAAAGGTTCAAACGGAACCCCTTGAAGAACTGAAAGAACTAGATTTAGACTCCATGGCGGAGCCACAGGTTTATAGACAGGCTTGATTCTGACTAAAGCCTGAGCAAATGCTTGAACGTCTGGTACCTCTGCCAGACGCTTGTGTAAAAGAATAGACAGAGCAGATATCTGTCCCTTTAAGGAACTAGCTGACAATCCTTTCTCCAATCCTTCTTGGAGGAAGGACAATATCCTGGGAATCCTAATCTTACTCCATGAGTAACCCTTGGATTCACACCAACCCAGATATTTCCGCCATATCTTATGGTAGATTTTCCTGGTGACAGGCTTTCTAGCCTGAATCAGAGTATCTATAACTGACTCAGAGAAACCACGCTTTGATAGAATTAAGCGTTCAATCTCCAAGCAGTCAGACGTAGAGAAACTAGATTTGGATGCTTGAACGGACCTTGTATTAGCAGATCCTGCCTCATTGGCAGTGTCCATGGTGGGACAGATGACATGTCCACTAGGTCTGCATACCAAGTCCTGCGTGGCCACGCAGGCGCTATCATAATCACTGAAGCCTTCTCCTGCTTGATTCTGGCGACCAGACAAGGGAGAAGGGGAAACGGTGGAAAAACATAAGCCAGATTGAAGGACCAAGGCGCTGCTAGAGCATCTATCAATGCCGCCTTGGGGTCCCGAGACCTGGACCCGTAGAGAGGAAGTTTGGTGTTCTGACGGGACGCCATCAGATCCAACTCTGGAGTGCCCCATAGCTGAGTCAGCTGGGCAAACACCTACGGGGGGAGTTCCCACTCCCCCGGGTGAAAAGTCTGACGACTTAGGAAATCCACCTCCCAGTTGTCTACTCCTGGGATGTGAATTGCTGAGAGCTGGCAGGAGTGATCCTCCGCCCAATTTATTATTTTGGTTACTTCCGTCATCGCTAGGGAACTCTTTGTTCCCCCCTGATGATTGACGTAAGCTACAGTCGTGATGTTGTCCGACTGAAATCTGATGAATTTGGCCGCAGCTAGTTGAGGCCATGCCTGAAGAGCGTTGAATATCACCCTCAGTTCCAGAATGTTTATCGGGAGAAGCTTTTCTTCCCGAGACCATAAGACCTGAGCTTTCAGGGAGTCCCAGACCGCCCCCCAGCCTAACAGACTGGCGTCGGTCGTTACAATGATCCACTCTGGTCTGCGGAAACATATTCCCTGAGACAGGTGATCCTGAGACAACCACCAGAGAAGAGAATCTCTGGTCTCCTGGTCCAACTGAATTTGAGGAGACAAATCTGCATAATCCCCATTCCACTGTTTGAGCATGCATAGTTGCAGTGGTCTGAGGTGTATCCGAGCAAAAGGGACTATGTCCATTGCCGCTACCATTAATCCGATTGTCTCCATGCACTGAGCCACAGATGGCCGGGGGAATGGAATGAAGAACTCGGCAAGTAGTTAAGAGTTTTAATTTTCTGACCTCCGTCAGAAATATTTTCATTTCTACCGAGTCTATTAGAGTCCCTAGGAAGGGAACCCTTGTGAGAGGGGAAAGGGAACTCTTTTTGATGTTCACCTTCCACCCGTGAGACCTCAGAAAGGCCAATACAATCTCTGTGTGAGACTTGGCTCTTTGGAAGGACGGCGCCTGAATTAAGATGTCGTCTAGGTAAGGCGCCACTGCTATGCCCCGTGGTCTTAGAACCGCCAGGAGGGACCCTAGCACCTTTGTGAAAATTCTGGGAGCAGTGGCTAAGCCGAAAGGAAGAGCCACAAACTGGTAATGCTTGTCCAGAAAGGCGAACCTGAGAAACTGGTGATGATCTTTGTGCATAGGAATGTGTAGGTATGCATCCTTTAAATCCACGGTAGTCATATATTGACCTTCCTGGATCATTGGTAAGATTGTCCGAATGGTCTCCATTTTGAATGAAGGGACTCTTAGGAATCTGTTTAGAATTTTTAGATCCAGGATGGGTCTGAAAGTTCCCTCTTTTTTGGGAACCACAAACAGGTTTGAGTAAAAACCCAGCCCTTGTTCCATGATTGGAACTGGGTGGATCACTCCCATTGTATGTAGATCTTCTACACAGCGTAAAAACGCTTCTTTCTTTGTCTGATCTGTAGACAGACGAGAAATGTGGAACCTCCCCTTTGGAGGAGAGTCCTTGAATTCTAGAAGATATCCCTGGGATACAATATCTAACGCCCAAGGATCGTGTACATCTCTTGTCCAGGCCTGAGCGAAGAGAGAGAGTCTGCCCCCTACTAGATCCGGTCCCGGATCGGGGGCTACCCCTTCATGCTGTCTTGTTGGCAGCTGCAGGCTTTTTGGCCTGTTTACCCTTATTCCAGCCCTGGTAAGGTTTCCATGTTGCCTTGGGCTGTGAGGCGTTATCCTCTTGCTTTGCAGCTGGAGAGGATGCAGCGGGGCCATTCCTGAAATTACGAAAGGAACGAAAATTAGCTTTGTTCTTTGTCTTAAAGGACTTGTCCTGAGGGAGAGCATGGCCTTTTCCCCCAGTGATTTCTGAAATAATCTCTTTCAATTCAGGCCTGAAGAGGGTCTTTCCTTTGAAAGGGATGTTCAAAAGCTTGGATTTAGACGACACATCGGCCAACCAGGACTTTAGCCATAGCGCCCCACGCGCCAAAATGGCAAAACCTGAATTTTTCGCCTCTAACTTAGCTATTCGGAAAGCGGCGTCAGTGATAAAAGAATTAGCTAGCTTTAGAGCCCTAATTCTATCCATAATTTCCTCATATGAGGTCTCCATCTGGAGCGAGTCTTCCAATGCCTCAAACCAGAAAGCAGCTGCAGTAGTTACAGGAATAATGCAGGCAATAGGCTGGAGAAGAAAACCTTGTTGAACAAAAATTTTCTTAAGTAAACCCTCTAACTTCTTATCCATAGGGTCTTTAAAAGCACAACTGTCTTCAATTGGTATGGTTGTGCGTTTAGCAAGTGAAGAAACAGCCCCCTCCACCTTAGGGACCGTCTGCCACGAGTCCCGCACAGGGTCAGGTATGGGGAACATTTTCTTAAAAACAGGAGGGGGAGCAAAGGGAACACCTGGTCTATCCCACCCCTAGTAACGATATCCGCAATCCTCTTAGGGACCGGAAACGTATCCGTGTAAACAGGGATCTCTAGGTACTTGTCCATTTTACACAATTTCTCTAGGATCACCAAAGGGTCGCAGTCATCCAGAGTAGCTAATACCTCCCTAAGCAAAACGCGGAGGTGTTCTAGTTTAAATTTAAAAGCCAATGTATCTGAATCTGTCTGAGGAGGAACCCTTCCTGAATCAGAGACTTCTCCCTCAGACATCAAATCCCTCGCTCCCCCTTCAGAGCGTTGTGAGGGTATATCTGATACAGCTACCAAAGCGTCAGAATGCTCATAATCTGTTCTTAAAACGGAGCTATCACGCTTTGCAGGTAACACGGGCAGTTTAGATAAGAAGGCTGTAAGAGAATTATCCATGACTGCTGCCAATTCTTGTAATGTAAAGGAGTTAGACGCACTAGAGGTACTAGGCGTCGCTTACGCGGGCGTAACTGGTTGTGACACTTAGGGAGAGGCAGACGGGCTACCCTCGTTACCTTCAGTCTGAGAATCATCTTGGGCCACATTCTTAAGTGCAACAATATGATCTTTAAAGTGTATAGACATATCAGTACAAGTGGGACACATTCTGAGAGGGGGTTCCACCATGGCTTCTAAACACATTGAACAAGGATTTTCCTTAGTGTCAGACATGTTTAACAGACTAGTAGTATACACAAGCAGGCTTGGAAATCACTTTAATCAAATAAAAAACACAATTTTAAAAAACGTTACTGTGCCTTTAAGAAATAAAAAGAGCACACAATTTTACAAAACAGTGAAAAATGCAGCAATCCTCTTGAAATTTTCACAGTATGTACCTAAAGCCTCAATAAGATTGCACCACAAGTTGCAAAATGATTAACCCCTTAATGCCCAAACCGGAGTAGCCTAACCCCAACACCCGGTTAAAATTAGTACAGCACCTTGCCACAGCCTTGCTGTGGCCCTACCTGCCCTTAGGGATCAGATTTGGGGGAATATAGCTTCTATAAGGCCCTCAAACAGCAGCAGGACCCTCCATGTGAAGCAGCATGAACTTCTCTGCAATTCTAACTGCGCATCTGAGGCGCGAAATTAGGCTCCTCCCACTCTACTCCGGAGCTGTGAGGCCTAGTAAATCACTCTTAAGTGAATAAAAAACAGCCATGTGGGTAATAACCCCAGAAAGAACCCCAAAAGGACTTTCAAAGTGTCTACAAACGATATTTTTCTTAAATAAACAATCGATTGCCCTGAATCCGTGTCAACCAGCATAATTAGCCCTGTTATGTAAGCATTCAATTCCTTACTAAGTCTGTGAACTAGCTTACCCTCCCATCATGGGGATATTGTCAGTCTCTTCTAGCATTATCTCACTTTTGTCTAGAAATAAATGACTGAACATACCTCATTGCAGATTACCCTGCAAACCGTTCCCCCCAACTGAAGTTTTCTGGTACTCCTCAGTCCTGTGTGGGAACAGCAGTGGATTTTAGTTACAACATGCTAAAATCATTTTCCTCTCAGCAGAAATCTTCATCACTTTTCTGCTAAAGAGTAAATTTGTAATGTACAAACCGGTACCATATAAAATAACAAACTTTTGATTGAAGATAATAAAAACTACAATTCTAACACCACATTCACTTTACCCTCCCGAGAGAGACCCTAGTGCTTAGAGCCGGCAAAGAGAATGACTGGGGGGTGGACCTAGAGGGGGAGCTATATGGACAGCTCTGCTGTGTGCTCTTTTTGCCACTTCCTGTAGGGAATGAGAATATCCCACAAGTAAAGGATGAATCCGTGGACTGGATACACCTTGCAAGAGAAAACTTTAATTTAAATAATGTGGACACTGCACACTTAAAGGGACAGTAAACCTTAAAAATAATGTTATATAATTCTGCACATAGTGCAGAATTATATCACATTATATTAGCCAAACATTATTAAAACATAATTTCCCCTATTCATTTTTTTAAAAAAAGCGCTGTTTCACAGACCCGCTCTCTGCTCTCTGCTGAGCGGGTCTGTTATATTTACTCAGCGCATCGGGCCAGCTGTATAGTCACAGCCCGGCCCGACCGCGCCATAAGACTAAGTGCAGCTCGCTCCTGTGATGCTAGGAGGCATCAAGAGGGGTGCCTCCTATTGGTCCCAATTTTTGCTGCTAATATATTGGACGAACACAGGTGGCGCTGCAGCACAGCTTTTCCATTGACCCATGTACTGCAATGGAGAGAAGCATTCCTGTACCTGCCTCTTCATAGCATTACATGTGTGTGTGTGTATGTATATATATAATATGTCTGTGTATATATATATATATATACATATAATATGTGTGTATATATATATATATATATATATATATATACATATATATAATATGTGTGTATATATATATATATATATATCATATGTGTGTGTGTGTGTATGTATATATATATATATATAATATGTGTGTGTATATATATATATATATATATATATATATATATATAATGTGTGTGTGTATATATATATATATATATATATATATATATATATATATATATATATATATAAAATATGTGTGTGTGTATATATATATATATATATATACATATAATATCTGTGTGTATATATATATATATATATACATACAGGGAGTGCAGAATTATTAGGCAAATTAGTATTTTGACCACATCATCCTCTTTATGCATGTTGTCTTACTCCAAGCTGTATAGGCTCGAAAGCCTACTACCAATTAAGCATATTAGGTGATGTGCATCTCTGTAATGAGAAGGGGTGTGGTCTAATGACATCAACACCCTATATCAGGTGTGCATAATTATTAGGCAACTTCCTTTCCTTTGGCAAAATGGGTCAAAAGAAGGACTTGACAGGCTCAGAAAAGTCAAAAATAGTGAGATATCTTGCAGAGGCATGCAGCACTCTTAAAATTGCAAAGCTTCTGAAGCGTGATCATCGAACAATCAAGCGTTTCATTAAAAATAGTCAACAGGGTAGCAAGAAGCGTGTGGAAAAACCAAGGCGCAAAATAACTGCCCATGAACTGAGAAAAGTCAAGCGTGCAGCTGCCAAGATGCCACTTGCCACCAGTTTGGCCATATTTCAGAGCTGCAACATCACTGGAGTGCCCAAAAGCAGAAGGTGTGCAATACTCAGAGACATGACCAAGGTAAGAAAGGCTGAAAGACGACCACCACTGAACAAGACACACAAGCTGAAACGTCGCTTCTTGCGACCCTGTTGACTATTTTTAATGAAACGCTTGATTGTTCGATGATCACGCTTCAGAAGCTTTGCAATTTTAAGAGTGCTGCATGCCTCTGCAAGATATCTCACTATTTTTTACTTTTCTGAGCCTGTCAAGTCCTTATATATATACATTCAAATGGGTGGAGCTAACTGAGGGGTGGGGCTATATACCACCTAGTTAAAATACTTGCTAAGTGTTATTTAGCCCCAGTTCATGTATTGTGAACCCCCATTTGAATAACCCACGAGCCGCCACTGTCTCTCACTATCTCACACTACCACTAACTAACTCTCACACTAACACTAACACTAACTAACTCTCACACTTACACTAACTAACTCTCTCACACTAACTCACTCTCACACTACCACTAACTCTCACAATAACAGTAACTCACTAAATCTCTCTAATCTCACAAAACCCTCCAGCAACAGTCAAAGAAGCCATGCTTGTAGCATGCTTATATACCCTATGTAAATGTTTAATGATGTACCGGTTTGCAAAGTAAAGTATGTTCAAGTGTGCTTTGTTTGTAATTAGTATGTGTGCAATGTGTATTAGTTGTGTGAATTTGCACATGCTCATATTGAGTATTTCTAGAATGTGTATAATGCGATGATGTCATAGTGATTTTGCATAACATTGTCCCACAGTATTATCTATAAATGTAAATGGCGATTTGAAATGGTGTCGTATTTGTGAAGTGTTGTAAATGTTTCTTTGTACTAATGTTCCGTAATCTTGAATGCAAATGTTTTGTTTGTGTATCAGTGTGCAATTCTTTTTTCGTGTTGTTTTGTTCCGTGTTGCAAGATCGTAAGGTATTTCTGCATTCCTCGTTTAGTGTAAATGTTGTGCATTTTTTTTGTTTTCCGATTGTGAATGTGTAATGCGTATGTGCTATGTTGCGTGATTGTTGTTTGTACATTTGCTGTATGTTTTTGTTGTGCATTATGTGGTATATGTAATATGACAGAGCAGTGCGTATTTCTCGCGAGATCGAGTGTTAGGTGAAAAATCCGTGCTTCTTTCATTTCTCATTGATCTCTATGGGAGAATGCTTAATGCTGCTGTGATTGCGCGTGAAAAATAAACGCGGTAGTCGTGTTACCACGATGCGTTACAAGGTTGTTTTTAGACTCGTAATACCTGCGTTAAAAAAGATACGCAAGGGAAATAATCTGGAAGTTAGCACCGCACCCCTGTTACCGCAAAACTCGTAATCTAGGCGTAAGGAAATAAGATACAAACATGAAAAAAAGATATGAAATGTATGGATATTTTTCTTCCTTGTTTTCTTTTTTTTTATTAGGTATTAACGATGTTTAAATAAAGGAAAAAATTATAATAAAAAAAAAGCTTAAAAACATGTTGCAATACTCAGCAGAGACAGCAATGATTAAAGGGACAGTATACACTCATTTTCATATAACTGCATGTAATAGACACTACTATAAAGAATAAGATGCACAGATACTGATATAAAAATCCAGTATAAAACTGTTTAAAAACGTACTTAGAAGCTGTCAGTTTGGCTTTGTTGAAAAGGTAGCTGGAAAGCCCACTGCAAGTGGCAAATAAGACACTCCCCCCTCCCCCTTCTTTTGCATATGAAAAGACCCTTTACACAAACAGGAGCAAGCTGGAGAAGGTAGCTGACAGTATTCACATAAAACTTTGGGGCTTGGTTAGGAGTCTGAAAATCAGAGCAATGTTATTTAAAACTAAGCAAAACTATACATTTATTTAAAAAAAAAACTTTATGGGCTATATAAATAGATCATCTACAAAACATTTATACAAAGAAAAAATGAGTGTATAATGGCCCTTTAAGGTTACTAATTAATCCTTCTCTATCTGTTTGCAGTCTTTTGATACTCTCTTGCTACAAATCCTCCAAGCCTTCTCTAGCACATCCTCTGCCTCTTTACCACTTTATGTTGGGGTACAGCAAGGCCCTATCCTTGGTCCCTCTCTCTTCTTTTACCATATGAAGATAGATCAGCGATACGGACAATGGTACTCTGTGTAACTGTCTGTATTGTCTTGTGGTGATGCTGTGGGTGGTGTGGGAGAGGAGGGAGATGGGCGGAGCATCATAGGTGGGGGAGAAGAGGATGATTGCCTATGCTAGAGAAAATAAAATGCTTAGTGATGGAGGGATGGGTTCCTTATGCTAAGGAAAGGGGTTTTGATAGGGGGGTCCCAAATGATGATCGCTTGGAGGAGGGGAAGGTGAGTGGGGATCACTACACTACAGATTTTTTTATTAATAAATAAAATTCAATAATTCGTTTCTATAAACTGGGTACTGGCAGACCGATGCCGGAACCTAAGATGGTGACTTCTAGTGAGGGGGGGTGGTATAGAGCGTTGTTTGGCAGGGATCAGGGTGGTGGGAGGATTGAGAAGGGTTCCCTACAATAAAAAACCCTCTAAAACTACATACTGGCAGACTCTCTGCCAGTATCTAAGAAAGTGGTGACCAGTGGGGAGGAAAGAAAAGCTGTTTGAGAAGGACCAGGTAGGGATAAGGGGGTGGTAGGTGTCAGATGGAAGGGTAATCTCTACACTACAGCTAAAATTAACCTTACAAGCTAGCTGATTAGCCTCTTCACTGCTGGGAATATTAGAAGTGTGGTGTGCAGCTGCAATTAGTGGACTCTTAATTACCAAAAATGAATAGCATGCATGTCTGCAATTTCTGTACAAAGGGGATCCCAAAGAAGCTTTTACAGCCATTTTTATGACTGCACAAGCGGTATGTAAATAATTTCAGTGAGAAACCCAACGTTTGTGAAAAATGTAACGATTTTTTTAAAGTGATGGTAAACTTTTCAGTTAATGATGACCGCACTGCAATGATTAATAGTACCTTAATGTAGTCGCCAACTTTCTTTTTAGATTACAGCTATTGTTCGTAAAATATATATATTAAATTTTCTAGCGTTTCTCTGCTGACTCCTCCCAAACCCTACTTCCTTGTTCTCCATGTCTGACGTCTAGACCGGTCCCACCTGCTCTCTACGTCGCTCTAAAGTGGGTTCACGATAATGCTTTCAACTGCGCATGCGCCAAACTCTGTGTTATTGTAACTCAAACATAGTATTCAATGAATTACTACATTCATTAAATACTATAATATTGGAGAGAGCAACAGCATTATTGTGTCTGTGTAACCAGCTTTTGTACTTTTGCCCGCGATCGCTGTGGAATGGTGTTCAGCACACTTTTTGAAACGTCAAGCGAGTATTAAGCGCATGCATTAAGCCTGAATAGCAGTGTTTATTGTGCATGCTCTTTCATGAGACGCGCATACTCTATAGGGATCATCCCTATAGAGTATGCGCGTCTCATGAATATATTTAGTGGGGGGAGAACTGTTTTAGAGGGATCAGGGGGTGTAAAGTGTCAGATGGGCGGCTAAAATTAACCTTACAAGCTAACTAATTAACCCCTTCACTGCTGGGAATAATAAAAGCATACACCCCAACTGTCCCGATTTTCGCGGGACAGTCCCGATTGTAGGGGTCTGTACCGCTGTCCCGGGTTGCCCCATGCATTTAAATTTTATTTTATTTTTTTAAATTCTATTGGGCACATACTCAGAAGCAGCTGGCTTTTCTCTCCCAGGGTTATATACCTGTTAGATTTCCTGTGGAAAAGTAATGGTGTGTGGGTTAAGCAGGAGTAGGAAAGCTGTATACCCTCTGACCTCAGGTAATGGTGACCTATAACACCTGGTAGTGATGACGTCTAACCCTTGGTGATAATACTAGCATGCCTTCAGTTTTATATGATGAGCAGTGCTAACACCAGGGTAACAAACAGCAGCAGCCTCATGTGCTTGCCAACCCCAGGACCCCATACAATGAGTTACAGATACCCATATATGATTTAGTGTGTGTGTGTCTATCTGTATCTATAAGTGTGTAAGTGTGTGTATCTGCATGTATAAGTGTAAGCTGTGTAGTGTGTGTATCTGCATGTATAAGTGTATACTATGTAGTGTGTGTATCTGCATGTATAAGTGTGTGCTATGTAGTGTGTGTGTCTGCATGTATAAATGTAAGCTATGAAGTGTGTGTATCTGAATGTATAAGTGTATACTATGTAGTGTGTGTGTATCTGCATGTGTAAGTGTATGCTATGTAGTGTGTGTGTGTATCTGCATGCATAAGTGTAAACTATGTAGTGTGTGTGCTTATTTGCATGTATAAGTATATGCTATGTAGTGTGTGTGTGTATCTGTATGTATGAGTGTATGCTATGTAGTGTGTGTGTATCTGCCTGTATAAGTGTATGATATGTAGTGTGTGTCTGCATGTGTAAGTGTATGCAATGTAGTGTGCGTGTGTATCTGCATGTGTAAGTGTTTGCTATGTAGTGTGTGTGTATCTGCATGTGTAAGTGTATGCTATGTAGAGTGTGTGTATCTGCATGTGTAAGTGTATGCTATGTAGTGTGTGTATGTGCATATGTAAGTGTATGCTATGTAGTGTGTGTATGTGCATTTTTGCTAACTTTAAAGGTCAGAATCTAGAAAATGAATGAGGAAAGCAGAGAGCAATTTTAAATAATCTATTATTAAATGTCCAATTAAGATAAAAAATATTTAGCACTGTTTTTGCAAAGGTTAATTAAATACAGAGCTCACCCAGTGGTTTGAGCTTGTGTTTGATTTGCTACCTAAGAGTATTAAAAGATATGACTTTATTTCAAATTTTATTTATATTACTTTGGTCTTATGATTTTTTTAAGCCCCGCCCCTGCTCACCACCTTCAATTTTTTGCCACGGGGGGTCCCTCTTTTGAATTTTGAGATGTTGGGAGGTATGTAAAAGTGTGGTGCGCAGCTGCAATTAGCAGCCTTCTAATTACCAAAAAGCAATGGTAAAGCCATATATGTCTACTATTTCTGAACAAAGGGGACCCCAGAGAAGCTTTTACAACCATTATGCCATGTTTGCACACGCTACTTGTAAATAATTTCAGTGAAAAACCTACACCTAGATTACGAGTTTTGCGTTAACAGGGGTGCGGTGCTAACGAGCAGTTTATGCTCACCGCTCACTTGCAGACAGAGCTGGTATTACAAGTTTTTATAAACCCGGCGTTAACCGCAAAAAAGTGAGCGAAGAGCAAAATTTTGCTCCATATCTCACCTGTGAGCTGGCTAAACGTGCTTGTGCACGATTTCCCCATAGGGATCAATGGGGGAGAGCTGGCTGGAAAAAAACCTAACACCTGCAAAAAAGCAACGTAAAGCTCCTAACGCAGCCCTATTGATTTCTATGGGGAAATAATTTTATGTCTAAACCTAACACCCTAACATGAACCCCGAGTCTAAACACCCTAATCTTACACTTATTAACCCCTAATCTGCCGCCCCAGACATCGCCGACACCTACATTATAATATTAATCCCTAATCTGCCGCTCCGGACACCGCTGCCACCTACATTATACTTATGAACCCCTAATCTGCTGCCCCCAACATCACCAAACCCTACATTATATTTATTAACCTCTAATCTGCCGCCTACAACGTTGCCGCCACTATAATAAACATATTAACCCCTAAACCTAAGTCTAACCCTAACCCCCCTAACTGAAATTTTAATACATATAAATAAAATAAATATAATTAACTAAATTATTCCTATTTAAAACTAAATACTTACCTATAAAATAAACCCTAAGATAGCTACAATATAACTAATAGTTACATTGTAGCTAGCTTAGGGTTTATTTTTATTTTACAGGCAACTTTGTATTTATTTTAACTAGGTACAATAGTTATTTAATAGTTATTAACTATTTAATAACTATCTAGTTAAAATAAAGACAAATTTACCTGTAAAATAAAACCTAACCTATGTTACAATTACACCTAACACTAAACTATAATTAAATAAATTCCCTAAACTAAATACAATTAATTACAATTTAAAAAAATTATCTAAAGTATGAAAAAAACAAACACTAAATTACAGAAAATAATAAAATAATGACAAGATTTTTAAACTAATTACACCTAAGCTAATCCCCTAACAAAATAAAAAAGCCCCCCAAAATAAAAAAAAAGCCCTACCCTACACTAAATTACAAATGGCCCTTAAAAGGGCCTTTTGCGGGGCATTGCCCCAAAGTAATCAGCTCTTTTACCTGTAAAAGAAAATTACAACCCCCCCAACATTAAAACCCACCACCAAACCAACCCTACTCTAAAACCCACCCAATCCCACCTTAAAAAAAACCTAACAATAACCCCTTGAAGATCAGTCTACCGTGAGACGTCTTCACCCAACCGGCCAGAAGAGGTCCTCCAGACGGTTCTATCTTCATCCATCCGGCGCGGAGCGGCTCCATCTTCAAGACATCCGACGCGGAGCATCCTCTTCAAACGACGGCCGACTGTAGAATGAAGGTTCCTTTAAATGACGTCATCCAAGATGCGTCCCTTCAATTCCGATTGGCTGATGGAATTCTATCAGCCAATCGGAATTAAGGAAGAAAAAATCCTATTGGCTGATGCAATCAGCCAATAGAATTGAACTTCAATCCTATTGGCTGATCCAATCAGTCAATATGATTTTTTCTACCTTAATTCCTTAAATTTGTCTTTATTTTAACTAGGTAGTTATTAAATAGTTAATAACTATTTAATAACTATTGTACCTAGTTAAAATAAATACAAAGTTGCCTGTAAAATAAAAAAAACCCTAAGCTAGCTACAATGTAACTATTAGTTATATTGTAGCTATCTTAGGGTTTATTTTATAAGTAAGTATTTAGTTTTAAATAGGAATAATTTAGTGAATTGTAGTAATTGTATTTATGTAAATTATATTTAAGTTGGGGGGGTTAGGGTTAGACATAGGTTTAGGGGTTAATACATTTAATATAGTGGCAGCGACGTTGGGGGCGGCAGATTAGGGGTTAATAAATGTAGGTCGGTGCCGGCGATGCTAGGGCAGGCAGATTAGGGGTTAATAATATTTAAATAGTGTTTGCGAGGCGGGAGTGCGGCGGTTTAGGGGTTAATATATTTATTATAGTGGTGGCGATGTCCGGTTCGGGAGATTAGGGGTTAAAAGTTTTATTTTAGTGTTTGCGATGTGGGGGGCCTCGGTTTAGGGGTTAATAGGTAGTTTATGGGTGTTAGTGTACTTTTTAGCACTTTAGTTAAGAGTTTTATGCTACGGCGTTGTAGTGTAAAACTCTTAACTACTGACTTTAAAATGCGGTATCAGTCTTGACAGGAGAGGCTCTACCGCTCACTTTTGGTCAGACTCGTAATACCGGCGCTATATAGGATACGCAATTGACGTAAGTGGATTTGCGGTATTTCCGAATCTGGCCAAAAAAGTGAGTGGTACACCTGTACCTGCAAGACTCGTAATACCAGCGGGCGTTAAAAAGCAGCGTTGGGACCTCTCAACGCTACTTTTTAACCCTAACGCACAAGTCGTAATCTAGCCGCTAGTTTGTGAAAAAAGTTAAAGATTTTTTTTTATTTAATTGCATTTGGTGGTGAAATTGTGGCATGAAATATATCAAAATTGGCCTAGATCAATACATTGGGTTGTCTATTAAAAAAGGAAATGTATGCTTACCTGATAAATTTATTTATTTTACGATATGACGAGTCCACGGATTTCATCCTTACTTATGGGATATTGCCTCCTGGTCAGCAGGAGGAGGCAAAGAGCACCACAGCAGAGCTGTATATATAGCTCCTCCCTTCCCTCCCACTCCAGTCATTCGACCGAAGTTAGGAAGAGAAAGGAAAAGCCAAGGTGCAGAGGTGACTGAAGTATAACAAAAATAAAGACCTGTCTTAGAAAATGACAGGGTGGGCCGTGGACTTGTCATATCGTAAAAGAAATAAATTTATCAGGTAAGCATAAATGTAATATTATTATATTTTAGTAGCTATGGAGGTACCAAGGGAACAAATGAACTATTTTTCGCTTGCAGAAGTAAATGATTTGGACTTAGCCGGTCTCGAATTAGAGGAATTCTTTACACTGGACATTGCAAATACCAAACTGAGTGATCTATTCTTTAACATGGAACAATTACGCACTAAAGAACTGAGACTCAAGTTAGATACTTGGATAATAAACAAATATGTGTCTCAAAATATGATCCCTCGTGGGTTGAGGGTAAAAAAGTTCCCCACATTTGAAGTATCTGACCCTGAATTTATAAAAGAGTGGAATAGCATTCTTTCTGAATGTTCCATACGCCTTATGCTCATAAAGTATAAAACTGATCAATTATATGCCATTAGAAATGATATTGTTCCTTTACAGGCTGAACTTAATAAGCAACAGTTAAGTGAGGGGTATGGTGAATTTGACAAAATGTTACAAGATGCTATAGAAACTCTCAAAAAAGATATTATACAAATTAAACATGTAAAATTTCTTAGAGACCAGAAAGACTACTCTACTGGTCAAATCTTTATATGGCATAAATTGCACAGACGTAGGCCATCCTGGTTTAATCGTGAAAATGAGGATGGTGATGGTAAAGATACTGTATCAGCTACTACTGGGAGTAATCGTAGGAGGAGGAGAAGGAGGAATAGAGGAAGAAGGGTGACCTTTAAGAATGACCATGAAAGTACAGATGATGATTCCCTCTCTAACTTCTCTACCTCCTACGATGAGGGTTCAAATTCTGAAAATGAAAATGTACAAACTGCTAGGAGTAAAGATAGTATCCAAACTAATGCAGGTCAGAATGTTACAGTTAACAATACACCCTCACATGCACCTTTGATTCAGTATAGTCAAGTTAATACTCATACTGTATGCAATAATGACCAAAGTAAGGGTTTACCTATTGGTAATGATCAAGCTATACATCCAGGAGCGGTCCCTAAGAATACTAGCATAGTGGGCAGTACAGCAAGTGGTACATCAACACTTGAGGGAAAAGACACAATTAATGTGGCCCAATCTAATAACCAGGTTTTTCGGTCAGCTCTAAAAACAAAGGGAGGAGGAGGGACAGATATAGCCAACAATATAAGAGGGGCAAATAGATACTCCCTCAGAGGAGCAACCAAGAAGTAAAGAATTACTTGGTTATTAATATCATTATAATTTGAGTGCTACAGAAATTAGAGTCTTAAATCTTGGTCTAGGGTTTTGTCCAACTAGAAAATTTGACATTTTTCAAACTATCTTAGATTTGAATAAATTTGTGCGCAATCTAACTTTGCGTAGGCATTTTACAAATGAGGGTGTACCTAGAGAGGATTCTCATAATTCTGAACTGGTTGATACTAGCAAACAAATTTCACTCCTGAATTTTAATGAGATGTGTGATCTGACTACACTCCAATCTCTGGAAAAGGAACAATGTACTGATCTTGATATGGTATATACACATACCCCTAAGTTTAGAAGTAAGTCCAAATTCTATTCTGTGCAATCTAGGGGTAAAGCTTTGGAGAGCTTTCACAAAAGAGTAGTTGAAGACCTACATGCCCTAGACAGAACCACAACTGTGGACCACTCAAATTTAAGTAGACAAGAAAGAGAAGCGATTGTATCTCTGCAAAATAACTTGTCAATAGTGGTCAAACAGGCCGACAAGGGCGGCAATATTGTGGTGATGGATAGGGATATGTGTGTGAATGAAGCTGTACGTCAGTTGAGTGATGTCTCTTCATATAAAGCACTCAGCTTTAACCCTACTAGATTGTATCAGAACAGATTGAGATCTATCCTTGATGATGCTCTATATTTGGGTATTATTGACCAAGATACCTTTGAGTTTTTGTTTGTCTCTGATCCTGTGGTGCCTATATTCCACCACCTGCCCAAGATCCACAAGAGTTTGAAGCATGTTAAGGGACGACCAATTGTTGCTGGAATTGGGTCATTGTTTGAACACCTATCAGAGTGGATAGATTGTATCCTGCAGCCCTTGGTTATGTCCCTTCCCAGTTTTTTACGGGATACTACTCACATGCTCAACCTTGTGGATACTGTGCAGGTGGTGGAAGGTATGACATGGCTAACAGTGGATGTCATAGCCCTGTACACGTCAATACCACATTCCTTAGGTCTAGAGGCTTTGAGATTCTTTTTGGACTTATTAACACAATATTCTGACTAAACCAAAGAGTTTATCGTCTTGGCTACAAAATTCCTTCTTGAGCACAATTATTTTCGTTTTGAGGGGGTTCATTATGTCCAGTTAAAAGGCATAGCCATGGGGGCGAAATTCGCCCCCTCATATGCTAATTTATTTATGGGCTGGATGGAATATAAGTACCTACTAGGACATATGAACCCTCACTCAGCGAGGATATTGTACTACAAGAGATTTATAGACGATTTGATCTTCATTGGTACTTTTTCTGAACTGGAAGCCAGGGATTTTGTAGGATATCTGAATTCTTGTATTCCTGATATCCAGTTTACCTATGAGTGGCGGTCCAACACAATACACTTCTTGGATGTGGAACTGAGCTTCAATATGTGCACTAAGAGGATAGAAACTAATATCTATCGTAAACCTATTGCAGGTAATTCCATATTGCATTCCTCAAGCTCACATCCCAGACATGTGTTTAGGGGGATCGCCAAAGGACAGTTTAAGAACTAGGAGAATTAGTTCTAATGATGCTACTTTTTATTCTGAGTCCCAGGCACTACAAAAAAGACTGGAGAATAGAGGTTATCCGGTCCAGGTCATTAATGATGCAATGGAGGATACATATAAAACTGATCAATCCAGTCTTTTAAAATACAATGGTCCTAATAGACAGTCTAGAAGTCAAAATGATAATAAACCATTATTTATTACCAAATACTCTATGCAGTATTACCAAATCTGCAACATCATTAAAAATATCTTCTCATATTATATGGAGATGATCTCTTGAAAGATGTTGTTAATGATGGTTGCAGGTTTGTGTATAAGAGGAATCTATCTTTGGGCAATATGGTGTCCCCCAGCCAACTTCGGGCCCCTCAAAATCAGAGTTCTTGGTTAAGGCATAATGGAACCTACAGGTGTGGGAAAAATTGTAAGGCCTGTGATGTCATTAAAGTAGGACCAAGCTTTACCTCCTATGTTACTAATGATAATTTCAATACCAAGGGATGTGTTAATTGCTCAACCACCTTTGTGGTCTATTTGATTGGATGTACGAGTCACAAATTACAATATATTGGCATGACTAGCCGTGATGTTCGTACTAGGATACGTGAGCATCTGGGATATATCAAGAATAAGATTGATTGCTCAGAACTGGCCAGACATTTTATTACTGTACACGGGGGTGATGTGCGCACCTTTGAATGGAATGCAATAGAGACCATAAACAGACCCCCGAGGGGAGGGGATAAATGGTCAATTCTTGCTAGACAAGAAGTCTATTGGATCAATAAGATGTGCACTTTAACCCCTTATGGGTTTAACTCAGAAAATGATATTATCAACTTTTGGGAATAGGTATTTTTAACGCTAGTTCCCAACTGTTGATAGTGTTACTTGCCTTATTTTGATTAGAAGTTTATTTATCTCAATGATAGTTATGTCAAAATTGTTTCATACACTTCCTCTTTTTGGTGCTTTATAAGTATAGATTGTTGACTCTTTGTAAATAGGATTTATTATTTCTCTTTTTAGGGACCTACTTTAAGTTTAACTTTTGTCAAGTGTTAGTTGGGACAGCCTGTATATATTGATTCATGAGCTATATGAATATTGATACTGTATAAATGTGATATATATTGCTAATTGTTTAAACCTGCAGCAAGGATATATATAATGCAGCCTAGTTGAGCTGTTCTTTTTGTTCACATTATTTATGTAATTGATTACTATATGCTCTGATGTTTACTTACCCTATAAATAGCAGTCCACTAACCAGGATTACTTAAAGCACATTTTTTGAGTTAATCCCAATACACTTTGTATTTGTATATTTATGATAGAAAAATGTTTACGCTGCTTAAATGGTTAATTTTTGTTCTCTTGCAAGGGAGGTAGGGGAAGGGTGTGTTATGTTTTAACCAATGGGGAACATTTTACCTTTGTTAATAAGGGTGACACCTGTACGAATTTATGTCTATGATTACGGCTACTTCTTGCCGAAACATGTAAGACTTATTTGTCTCTCCCCCTATCCTTGATGTTACCTCCATATGCTTTTTAACTAATTGGATTCTAATAAAGTTTGGACTTTTATTTTTTCAAGTGGGAGCTTTCTGGACTTATTTTTTCTATTTATCGAGAAGGGTAAGGAGCCCTTCTGTCTAACAGTGCCCTGCAGCCGTGAGTTGTTGTATGCGCCCTGGGTGTTGCTACGATGTGGAGGATGGTAATGTAGCTGGGATCTCTGTTTACAGCTGACGTCGGATTACGTCATCAGGGAGTGCTGGCACGCCGAGTCGTGTAGTCTCGAGGAGGGAGAAGGCACAGAACGCTGAACTGGCTTACCGGTCAAGGAGTAACCTGGTTATTACTACCTGGAACAGGACTGTCTGGATGCTACTGTTTCCCCGTCGAGCGGGTGTGCCTACATTCCTGTAAGTAGCGAGTTCCGTTTGTTGCCAGCATCAAGACACAGCAGTATTATAGCCACGATACCCTCCACTATTTAAGCTATTTACCCCCCAGGGTTTGCCTAATATACATACGCATACAATTTTGTCTTTATAACCAGCACCATCATCTGTTTACTGGAGATTCTCTGTACGTTTGTACCCTTTTGTTAAGCATAAATTTCCTTTTCTTTTACAAGATATGACGAGTCCACGGATTTCATCCTTACTTATGGAATACAATACCAAAGCTATAGGACACGGATAAAAGGGAGGGACAAGACAGGAACCTAAACGGAAGGCACCACTGCTTGAAGAACTTTTCTCCCAAAACCAGCCTCGGACGAGGCAAAAGTATCAAAATTGTAAAATTTGGAAAAAAAGTGTGAAGAGACGACCAAGTTGCAGCCTTGCAAATCTGTTCAACGGAAGCATAATTTTTAAATGCCCATGAGGAAGACACAGCCCTTGTAGAATGAGCCGTAAGTCTTTCAGGAGGCTGCTGTCCAGCAGTCTCATATGCAAAACGGATGATACTCTTCAGCCAAAAAGAAAGAGAGGTAGCCATAGCTTTCTGGCCCCTAAGTTTTCCAGAAAAAACAACAAATAAGGAAGATGATTGTCGAAATTCTTTAGTCGCCTGCAAGTAAAACTTCATGGCACGTCCAAGTTATGTAACAGACGCTGCTTCTTAGAAGAAGGATTAGGACACAATGAAGGAACAATAATTTCCTGATTAATATTTTTGTTGGAAACAACCTTAGGAAGAAAACCAGGTTTGGTATGTAACACTACCTTATCGGAATGAAAAATAAGGTAAGGAGAATCACATTGTAATGCTGAAAGCTCAGAAACTCTGTGAGCAGAAGAAATAGCAACCAAAAATAAAACTTTCCAAGATAACAATTTAATATCTATGGAATGCATAGGTTCAAACGGAACCCCTTGAAGAACCTTAAGAACTAAATTCAAACTCCAAGGAGGAGCAATAGGTCTAAACACAGGCCTGATTCTAGTCAGAGCCTGACAAAAAGATTGAACATCCGGAATATCTGCCAGACGTTTGTGTAGCAAAATAGATAAAGCAGAAATCTGTCCCTTTAAGGAACTTGCTGAGAACCCTTTCTCCAATCCTTCTTGGAGAAAAGATAAAATTAGAGTTCCCAGAAAGGGTACTCGTGTCTGAGGAACCCACAAACTCATGTCCAAGTTTACCTTCTACCCGCGGGTCCCTAGGAAGGAAAGTATGAAGTCTGTATGGGACTTTGCTAGTTGAAATGATGACACCTGGATCAGAATGTCGTCCAGATAAGGCGCCACTGTGATTCCTCGCGGTCGTAGAACTGCCAGTAAAGACCCAAGAACCTTAGTAATGATCTTTGTGGATAGGAATGAAGGTATGCATCCTTTAAATCCAATGTTGACATAAGTTGACCTTCTTGAATCAATTAAAGGGACACTGAACCCATTTTTTTTCTTTCGTCATTCAGATAGAGCATGCAATTTTAAGCAACTTTCTTATTTACTCCTATTATCACATTTTCTTCATTCTCTTGCTATCTTTATTTGAAATGCAAGAATATAAGTTTAGATGCCGGCCCATTTTTGGTGAACAACCTGGGTTGTCCTTGCTGATTGGTGGATAAATTCATCCACCAATAAAAAAGTGCTGTCCAGAGTTCTGAACCAAACAAAAAGCTTAGATGCCTTCTTTTTCAAATAAAGATAGCAAGAGAACAAAGAAAAATTGATAATAGGAGTAAATTAGAAAATTGTTTAAAATTGCATGTTCTATCTGAATCAAGAAATAAAAAAATTGGGTTCAGTGTCCCTTTAAAGAATGGTACGGATAGTTTCCATCTCAAACGATTGAACTCTGAAAAACTTGTCCAGACTTGAGATCTAAGATAGATCTGAAGATTTCCTCTTTAGGAACTACAAACAGGTTGGAAGAAAAAAACCCTGTCCTTATTCCTGAGTAGGAACAGGACAGATGACTCCCATGGAGGGGAGGTCTCTTACACAGTGCAAGAACGCCTCTCTCTTTATCTGGTCTACAGACAATCGAGAAAGAAGGAACCTTCCTCTGGGGGAAGAATTTCCGAATTCCAGCTGGTATCCCTGAGACACTATCTCAAATGCCATGGGGTCCTGAATCTCTCTTATCCAACCGGAAGGAAGAGAAGAATTAAAATAAAGGGTATAGAAATGTTTGTAGAAAATCAAAACTACACCTTCTAAAACCAGGTGACAGAGGCTGTTATCTCTGTGAGCTGGATAACATTTGCCATTGTATGTATTGGGTACTTGCAAAGCGCGGTTAATCCCCATAAGGGTCTCAAGGCGCTGCTCATTTTATCAACCTCAGAAGGCTGAAAGGCTGAGTGAACCTCGCCGGGGATGACTAATAGTCTCAAACAATATTTCCAACCAGTATACCATCACACCTGTGACAGTAGTCAAGAACACAGATGGTTGAGTAAACCCTGGTGTGTGCTCCCTTACAAAATTCTTCAGAGGACTAACCTCTAAGGATATTAGACTAAGGAAGGACGTGAAGCCATTCAGCTGTTGCAAGAATAGGAAATGCCTATGATTTTACCCTATGTAAAAATATAGGATGCGTCCCAACCCCTGAATGGATTATGAAGGGAGCAGGGCACAAGCTGTCGACCATAAAACTTCGATGGAAGCTATAGGAGAAATTTGTGGCCATAGACAAACTTCCAAACAGGAATTACCGTAGAAGGGTCTATGAAATATAGGCACTACCTAAGTATCATTCCAACTGAAAATGAGATTCTCAGTAACATGGAAGAATCCTGTATCAAAAACAATTCCTCTAGCCCTGCCGTTGTATGGAAATAAAGGACAAATTGGAGGAGGAGTTAAATGCAAAATCAATAAATCTTTTCACATGGAAAGCAATACTGTGCCCTTAGAGGAAAAGAAATTCTATACATGCGTTTGGGCCATTCATTTATGAGAAAGTACATAGAATAACTTGTCCAGACTTTTGAGATCTAAGATAGATCTGAAGATTTCCTCTTTAGGAACTACAAACAGGTTGGAAGAAAAAAACCCTGTCCTTATTCCTGAGTAGGAACGGGACAGATGACTCCCATGGATGGGAGGTCTCTTACACAGTGCAAGAACGCCTCTCTCTTTATCTGGTCTACAGACAATCGAGAAAGAAGGAACCTTCCTCTGGGGGAAGAATTTCTGAATTCCAGCTGGTATCCCTGAGACACTATCTCAAATGCCATGGGGTCCTGAATCTCTCTTATCCAACGGGAAGGAAGAGAAGAATTAAAATAAAGGGTATAGAAATGTTTGTAGAAAATCAAAACTACACCTTCTAAAACCAGGTGACAGAGGCTGGATTCAAACTGCTGGCCTTCCATCTGGTAGGCTGTTTGCTTACCCACTAAGTCACCAGGGATTTTGATCCCCTATTAGCCAATATAAAGCTGAATTCAGTCCTGGATCTTATCCAGGGAAAATACTCAAACCTGCAACCCTTGGATTGCTACATACCTCAGCCACAGTGACTTAGCATGCTGAGCTATCTTTTAAGGCTCTGTGAGCTGGTTAACATTTGCCATTGTATGTATTGGGTACTTGCAAAGCGCGGTTAATCCCCCATAAGGGTCACAAGGCGCTGCTCATTTTATCAACCTCAGAAGGCTGAAAGGCTGAGTGAAGCTCACCGGGGATGACTAATAGTATCAAACAATCCGCTAGATTTAGAGTTTTGTCGGTAAAGACCTGCGTAGCTAACGCTGCTTTTTTTCCCAACGCACCCTTAAGACAACGCTGGTATTTAGAGTTGTCTGAGTGGCTGCGTTAGGCTCAGAAAAGGGTGCGTTGAGCCTAATTTAGCTCCACTTCAACCCTCAATACCAGCGTTGCTTACGGTAGCGGTAAGCTGGAAAAACGTGCTTGTGCACGATATCCTCATAGGAAACAATGGGGCTGAGCTGGCTGAAAAAAAACCTAACACCTGCAAAAAAGCAGCGTTCAGCTCCTAACGCAGCCCCATTGTTTCCTATGGGGAAACACTCTCTAAGTCTGCACCTAACACCCTAACATGAACCCCGAGTCTAAACACCCCTAACCTTACACTTATTAACCCCTAATTTGCCGCCCCCCACTATTGCTGACACCCGCATTATATTATTAACCCCTAATCTGCCGCTCCGGACACCGCAAACCTACATTATCCCTATGAACCCCTAATCTGCTTCCCCTAACATCGCCGACACCTACATTATATTTATTAACCCTTAATCTGCCCCCCAACGTCGCCGCTACCTTACCAACACTTATTAACCCCTAATCTGCCGACCGGACCTCTTCAATCTTCATCCATCCAGAGCGGAGCCATCTTCAAAGGAGCCGACGCGGACCCATCCTCCTCAACCGACAACTTCCTGACGAATGAAGGTTCCTTTAAGGGACGTCATTCAAGATGGCATCCCTTCAATTCCGATTGGCTGATAGGATTCTATCAGCCAATCGGAATTAAGGTAGGAAAAATCTGATTGGCTGATGCAATCAGGCAATCAGATTGAAGTTCAATCCGATTGGCTGATCCAATCAGCCAATCGTATTGAGCTTGCATTCTATTGGCTGATCGGAACAGCCAATAGAATGCAAGCTTAATACGATTGGCTGATTGGATCAGCCAATCGGATTGAACTTCAATCTGATTGGCTGATTGCATCAGCCAATCAGATTTTTCTACCTTAATTCCGATTGGCTGATAGAATCCTATAAGCCAATCGGAATTGGATGGCGTCCCTTAAAGGAACCTTCATTCGTCGGGAAGTCGTCGGTTGAAGAGGATGGGTCCGCGTCGGCTCCTTTGAAGATGGCTCCGCTCTGGATGGATTTTTATTTTGGGGGGCTTTTTTATTTTATTAGGGGGCTTAGATTAGGTGTAATTAGTTTAAACTTCTTGTAATTCTTTTTTATTTTTTGTAATTTAGTGTTTGTTTGTTTTTGTATTATAGAATAGTTTATTTTATTGTATTTTAATTTAGCTAATTGTAGGTAATTTATTTAATTAATTTATTGATAGTGTAGTGTTAGGTGTATTTGTAACTTAGGTTAGGATTTATTTTACAGGTAATTTTGTACTTATTTTAACTAGGTAGCTATTAAATAGTTATTAACTATTTAATAGCTATTCTACCTAGTTAAAATAAATACAAAGTTGCCTGTAAAATAAATATAAATCCTAAAATAACTACAATGTAATTATTAGTTATATTGTAGCTATATTAGGGTTTATTTGATAGGTAAGTATTTAGTTTTAAATAGGATTAATTTAGTTAATTTAAGGAATATTATTTCATTTATTTTAAATTATATTTATGTTAGGGGGGTGTTAGGGTTAGAGTTAGGTTTAGGGGTTAATAACTTTATTATAGTAGCGGCGACGTTGCGGGCGGGAGATTAGGGGTTAATAATTGTAGGTAGGTGGCGGTGATGTTAGGGAGGGCAGATTATGGGGTTAATACTATTTATTATAGTGTTTGTGAGGCGGGAGTACGGTGGTTTAGGGGTTAATACATTTATTATAGTGGCGGCGAGGTCCAGTCGGCAGATTAGGGGTTAATAAGTGTAGTTAGGTAGCGTCGACGTTGGGGGGGGCAGATTAGGGGTTAATAAATATAATATAGGGGTCGGCGATGTTAGAGGCAGCAAATTAGGGGTTTATAGGTATAATGTAGGTGGCAGAGGTGTCCGGTCGGCAGATTAGGGGTTACATTTTTTTTATTATAGTGGCGGCGATGTGGGGGGGCCTCGGTTTAGGGATACATAGGTAGTTTATGGGTGTTAGTGTACTTTGTAGCACAGTAGTTAAGAGCTTTATATTCACGCGTTAGCCCATAAAGCTCTTAACTACTGACTTTTTTTTTGGCGGTAGGAGTCTTGTCGGTAGAGGCTCTACCGCTCACTTCTTCCAAGACTCCAAATACCAGCGTTAGGCAGATCCCATAGAAAAGATAGGATGCGCAATTGGCGTAAGGGGGATCTGCGGTAGCCTGGAGTCGCGGTGAGGAAGTGAGCGTTAGACCCTTTCCTGCCTGACTCTAAATACCAGCTGGCGGTAAAAAGCAGCGTTAGGACCCCTTAACGCTGCTTTTGAAGGCTAACGCCAAACTCTAAATCTAGGTGAATGTTTCCAACCAGTATACCATTACACCTGTGACAGTAGTTAAGAACACAGATGGTTGAGTAAACCCTGGTGTGTGCTCCCTTACAAAATTCTTCAGAGGACTAACCTCTAAGGATATTAGACTAAGGAAGGACGTGAAGCCATTCAGCTGTTGCAAGAATAGGAAATGCCTATGATTTTACCCTATGTAAAAATATAGGATGCGTCCCAACCCCTGAATGGATTATGAAGGGAGCAGGGCACAAGCTGTGGACCATAAAACTTTGATGGAAGCTATAAGAGAAATTTGTGGCCATAGACAAACTTCCAAACAGGAATCGCCGTAGAAGGGTCTATGGTCCAATTTAATATCTATGGAATGCATAGGTTCAAACGGAACCCCTTGAAGAACCTTAAGAACTAAATTCAAACTCCAAGGAGGAGCAATAGGTCTAAACACAGGCCTGATTCTAGTCAGAGCCTGACAAAATGATTGAACATCCGGAATATCTGCCAGACGTTTGTGTAGCAAAATAGATAAAGAAGAAATCTGTCCCTTTAAGGAACTTGCTGAGAACCCTTTCTCCAATCCTTCTCGCAGAAAAGATAAAATTAGAGTTCCCAGAAAGGGTACTCGTGTCTGAGGAACCCACAAACTCATGTCCAAGTTTACCTTCCACCCGCGGGTCCCTAGGAAGGAAAGTATGAAGTCTGTATGGGACTTTGCTAGTTGAAATGATGACGCCTGGATCAGAATGTCGTCCAGATAAGGCGCCACTGTGATTCCTCTGGGTCGTAGAACCGCCAATAAAGACCCAAGAACCTTAGTAATGATCTTTGTGGATAGGAATGAAGGTATGCATCCTTTAAATCCAATGTTGACATAAGTTGACCTTGAATCAATTAAAGGGACACTGAACCCAATTTTTTTTCTTTCGTCATTCAGATAGAGCATGCAATTTTAAGCAACTTTCTAATTTACTCCTATTATCACATTTTCTTCATTCTCTTGCTATCTTTATTTGAAATGCAAGAATATAAGTTTAGATGCCGGCCCATTTTTGGTGAACAACCTGGGTTTTCCTTGCTGATTGGTGGATAAATTCATCCACCAATAAAAAAGTGCTGTCCAGAGCCTAAACCAAACAAAAAGCTTAGATGCCTTCTTTTTCAAATAAAGATAGCAAGAGAACAAAGAAAAATTGATAATAGGAGTAAATTAGAAAGTTGTTTAAAATTGCATGTTCTATCTGAATCAAGAAAGAAAAAATTTGGGTTCAGTGTCCCTTAAAGAATGGTACGGATAGTTTCCATCTCAAACGATTGAACTCTGAAAAACTTGTCCAGACTTTTGAGATCTAAGATAGATCTGAAGATTTCCTCTTTATGAACTACAAACAGGTTGGAAGAAAAAAACCCTGTCCTTATTCCTGAGTAGGAACGGGACAGATGACTCCCATGGAGGGGAGGTCTCTTACACAGTGCAAGAACGCCTCTCTCTTTATCTGGTCTACAGACAATCGAGAAAGAAGGAACCTTCTTCTGGGGGAAGAATTTCCGAATTCCAGCTGGTATCCCTGAGACACTATCTCAAATGCCCAGGGGTCCTGAATCTCTCTTATCCAACCGGAAGGAAGAGAATAATTAAAATAAAGGGTATAGAAATTTTTGTAGAAAATCAAAACTACACCTTCCAAAACCAGGTGACAGAGGCTGGATTCAAACTGCTGGCCTTCCATCTGGTAGGCCGTTTGCTTACCCACTAAGTCCCCGGGGATTTTGATCCCCTATTAGCCAATATAAAGATGAATTCAGTCCTGGATCTTATCCAGGGAAAATACTCAAACCTGCAACCCTTGGATTGCTACATACCTCAGCCAAAGTGACTTAGCATGCTGAGCTATCTTTTAAGGCTCTGTGAGCTGGATAACATTTGCCATTGTATGTATTAGGTACTTGCAAAGCGCGGTTAATCCCCCGTAAGGGTCTCAAGGCGCTGCTCATTTTATCAACCTCAGAAGGCTGAAAGGCTGAGTGAACCTCGCCGGGGATGACTAAGAGTCTCAAACAATGTTTCCAACCAGTATACCATCACACCTGTGACAGTAGTCAAGAACACAGATGGTTGAGTAAACCCTGGTGGGTGCTCCCTTACAAAATTCTTCAGAGGACTAACCTCTAAGGAAGGACGTGAAGCCATTCAGCTGTTGCAAGAATAGGAAATGCCTATGATTTTACCCTATGTAAAAATATAGGATGCGTCCCAACCCCTGAATGGATTATGAAGGGAGCAGGGCACAAGCTGTCGACCATAAAACTTCGATGGAAGCTATAGGAGAAATTTTTGGCCATAGACAAACTTCCAAACAGGAATTGCCGTAGAAGGGTCTATGAAATATAGGCACTACCTAAGTATCATTCCAACTGAAAATGAGATTCTCAGTAACATGGAAGAATCATGTATCAAAAACAATTCCTCTAGCCCTGCCGTTGTACTGAAATAAAGGACAAATTGGAGGAGGAGTTAAATGCAAAATCAATAAATCTTTTCACATGGAAAGCAATACTGTGCCCTTAGCGGAAAAGAAATTCTATACATGCGTTTGGGCCATTCATTTATGAGAAAGTACATAGAATAAAACGCTACTGTCTCTTTAAATCTCAAATTAACCCATTATTGTGCGTTTGATTATCATCCTACAGCCCACAAGGATGAATTAACAAATAAACAGTTACAAGTCTGCTACTAAAATTTACACAGAAAAAAAACGTTACTGTGACTTTAAATTTTACAGGAATATCTTAGTGTAAATAAACATCACTATGTACACTGTAAGAAACCGCAGAGAACTGCCTGTGGTTCAAAATTAATCTGGACACCATAGTATCAAATTGTGACATGTAGAAAAAGAACAGTACTGTTTCTTTAAAATTTAAAAGAAAATTATCTGTTATGTGCTGTTGTAGGGCCCTATAACACTGACCAAAGCAACGGAATCTGCAAAATAAAGATCACAGAGAAAAATTTCACCATGTGTTTATTGTGCTTTGTAGACTGACATGCAAGAAGCAAACACACAGTACCGGACCTGCTTAACCTTAATTAATGTGACAAAGTTGCTCAAGCATCCATAAGAGTTTAGCCAACCGAGGTTACTAACACATCTGTCATGACGTTTATATATGTCTAGCACTAATCGCCACTAAGCTGAGAAAATTGCTCTGCCCCACTAGCGACGGTACTCATATTTAATGGATAAAGAACCCATGCGTGTGAAGCTCCGCCCTTCGTGGGCGTAACAGTACTCCATTTCCCATCACTCTCACTGTTACCGTGATCAGAGATGGAGTAAGGAGCTCAAAACGGCGGGAAGAAAACTCCGCCCATCGTGGGTGTCACCTTTCCCACTCACCCGGTAGCCATTAACATCCATGGCGATCTGACACCGGGAACAAAATTCAAATAAAGCAAACAACGATTTTAAGGACTATAAGTATTGCTTTGCACTAGCGACTGATGTAACATCACTATGCACTTCTAAAGACCGGGTTTGAACCCTGGGAGTTCTCAGCGCGCACACAATATTTACAGTGTAGTCTGACCTGTCCCTTGCGTGGAAAGCTATTAACTCTTTAACCTTCTGACTTCCGACCAGAAATAAAAGCTATTCAACTCCCAGTAGGTATACATACTCCCCAAAGTCTCTATAATATAGTGCTACCCATCACAATAAGGAGCCTATTAATCTTAGTCCTGAACATGGGATGGAAAAAAAATAATTTTGCCGGGCGAAATGTAACACTGACTCCATCCAGCCCCAGAGTCTGTACAATGTACCTCAGGCCATCACAATAAGGAGCCCATCTACAGCTTAGCCCTTGACATGTGAATGTATTAAAATAGTGCTCACTTTCTTCTGAGAGAATGTGTCCCCAGACAAATAAAGTTAGCACTTACCTCGAAGCTGTGCAACAGCATGGCAGTCCAGCAGGTGTAAGAGGTCTCTCTCTCTCTTCCTCCCATAGCCCTGTGGAACAAGATAAGCCTGAGTTAAGAGAACTTAGGCTATCTGGAATAGGGCAGCAAATAAATATAGGAGGCGCAGTGAGAATTATGTCCCACCAGTTCCTATTGCTTAAAAGCCACCAAATAATTCTCTCTTTTTTCCTGTAGAGATTGATCTGGTCTAGGCTACACCCTGGAGCAAAGTAGCACTCAGTGGTACTACTTAAAGAATAATAAAAACTTGATTGAAGAATCTTTACTAACACCTCACTTTACCTCTTCCTATCACTAACACAGGCAAAGAGAATGACTGGAGTGGGAGGGAAGGGAGGAGCTATATATACAGCTCTGCTGTGGTGCTCTTTGCCTCCTCCTGCTGACCAGGAAGCGATATCCCATAAGTAAGGATGACATCCGTGGACTCGTCATATCTTGTAAAAGAAAAATATATATAGCTGAATAGGGTTGCCACCTTTTTTGGAAAAAAATACCGGGGCCATGTTAATTAACATAAATTTGCATAACTAATTAACCACATAACTCAAAAACTAAAGCTGATAGGACTGATTTTAACCCTTTCGTGACAGGGTTAAAGTGTCTACATCGGAACACCTGTTCCGATGTAGACAAATTGAAACTACGCGATCGTGCATACGATCGCAAGATTTCAATTATTGGATCGCATCTGGGGGCGTCCCTACAACCCTAGGAACGCCCTCCAGACCGCGATCAAGTCCTTGAAGCGCAGAAGGCTTCAGGACAGCCGCTTGTTATGACGTTCTATTCCGTCATAATGGCTTTAAAGCCCAGTGTAAATATGACGGAATAGAACGGCATAACGGCGTTAAAAGGTTAAATGCTAATTTGTTTATAACTTGTATTCATCACACTCAGAAGGCGTTTCATTTTGACAAGGGCTTTCTTTCAATATTTATTCATTATTTTATACATTGATATTAACCTTTAAAAATACTGGTCGTGTTGGTAAAATACCGGCAACCCTACTGATACTGTATATTTCTGTTTAAATTGAGTGATGGTAAAAATGCTCAGGTTTTTTGGGAAGTTTTAGTTTGAAATGACACACACTTCATTGACGTATACCGTGGCCGGGATATAGACTTTATTTCTGTTGGTACCAAGAAGCCGCCGCATGAATATATAAACTCCAGTCACACTCAGAAGTACAAATACAACAGTATACAGTAACGTCCTAATGAATGAGTTATAGCTACATGCAGCTAAAATTTAGAATACAGGAACACATAGACCATGGCATACACTGTTGGTTATCCACGTGGGAATCATACAGGGAGCCGCCATCTTCCGTATCCGAAAAAACACATGGTAGACTTAATCAAAATGGCTACGAGGTCCAAACCGCGATACCCGATTGGACAGCTCCGTCCATTACTACACGCGAATTGGCTTACACCTACAACGTTACTTTATTGGTTTTCACCTTGCGCTCCATCACAAGCATTTCAATTCTTATTGGTTGCATGTTCGGCAAAATAGGATTGGCTGTATAACGAAGGGGGTGTTCTAATATGTTGCCTTGCACAGATTGGCTATCGTAACACACGTGACACGTAGTCTTTATTAGCACTGCCGCGGAAGCTTTGCGTGCACTCGGTTTCTTGTCACAGCCATCTCACATCAAGGCAGGACAGCTAAGATATTTGCCTCTGTTGATCAACAGAAACTTTATAAACAACCACCATGGTGAAACTCGCTAAGGTAAATATCTGTCAAGCTGGTTTGTATGCATCATTTACACCTATAAATGGGCACCTTCTGTTTTATTTTTTATATATAGTTGCGTATTTGTATTTCGTGATCATGGAAACGTCTACCTATGTATTTGTAGATTTGCAACGTTCTCTAACAGAGCAAATCTGCACCATGGGTATCTTGTGGCGAGCGGGCCATTGTCTGTGTGCATGCGCAAATGGTTACAGTAAAGGCGCGCTTGGTTAGTGATGTGCGCTTTACGTCACCCCACGTGGCCTTAAAGTGTCGCGATACGTAATTAAATTTTATCGGTCAGT